>NW_024059049.1:0-41968 GCF_016432855.1 Salvelinus namaycush | reverse complement strand
TTTTTGTCTAACTCTTTGGTTTAGTGGTCAAAATGATAGTTGTTTGGAATTGAATGAATCTGCTAACTTCTGACATGTTTTACAGAGGCTTGAAAGACAGACGATGGGTTACGAAAATAGCTCTAGTTACAGATTGGTAGCCCCGATTTGAAATCCGACTTCGTACTTGAAAAGCAGACAAGTAGGGGAAGATTTTATATAGCAGACATTATTTTCTTAAAATGTTGCGAAAGGGGTCAAAACAGCAGTTTTTTGAGAAAGTTTGAAATAAACGTAGTAGCATTAGTAAAACTGCTGTAACGTAAGTTCCATACTGAATAAACTGTTTCCACATTTGACAAGCAAAAGGAGAGGAAGGATTTAATCCAAAATATTTTTGTCTAACTCTTTGGTTTAGTGGTCAAAATGATAGTTGTTTGGAATTAAATGAATCTGCTAACTTCTGACATGTTTTACAGAGGCTTGAAAGACAGACGATGGGTTACGAAAATAGCTCTAGTTACAGATTGGTAGCCCCGATTTGAAATCCGACTTCGTACTTGAAAAGCAGACAAGTAGGGGAAGATTTTATATAGCAGACATTATTTTCTTAAAATGTTGCGAAAGGGGTCAAAACAGCAGTTTTTTGGGAAAGTTTGAAATAAACGTGGTAGCATTAGTAAAACTGCTGTAACGTAAGTTCCATACTGAATAAACTGTTTCCACATTTGACAAGCAAAAGGAGAGGAAGGATTTAATCCAAAATATTTTTGTCTAACTCTTTGGTTTAGTGGTCAAAATGATAGTTGTTTGGAATTAAATGAATCTGCTAACTTCTGACATGTTTTACAGAGGCTTGAAAGACAGACGATGGGTTACGAAAATAGCTCTAGTTACAGATTGGTAGCCCCGATTTGAAATCCGACTTCGTACTTGAAAAGCAGACAAGTAGGGGAAGATTTTATATAGCAGACATTATTTTCTTAAAATGTTGCGAAAGGGGTCAAAACAGCAGTTTTTTGGGAAAGTTTGAAAAAAACGTGGTAGCATTAGTAAAACTGCTGTAACGTAAGTTCCATACTGAATAAACTGTTTCCACATTTGACAAGCAAAAGGAGAGGAAGGATTTAATCCAAAATATTTTTGTCTAACTCTTTGGTTTAGTGGTCAAAATGATAGTTGTTTGGAATTAAATGAATCTGCTAACTTCTGACATGTTTTACAGAGGCTTGAAAGACAGACGATGGGTTACGAAAATAGCTCTAGTTACAGATTGGTAGCCCCGATTTGAAATCCGACTTCGTACTTGAAAAGCAGACAAGTAGGGGAAGATTTTATATAGCAGACATTATTTTCTTAAAAATGTTGCGAAAGGGGTCAAAACAGCAGTTTTTTGGGAAAGTTTGAAAAAAACGTGGTAGCATTAGTAAAACTGCTGTAACGTAAGTTCCATACTGAATAAACTGTTTCCACATTTGACAAGCAAAAGGAGAGGAAGGATTTAATCCAAAATATTTTTGTCTAACTCTTTGGTTTAGTGGTCAAAATGATAGTTGTTTGGAATTAAATGAATCTGCTAACTTCTGACATGTTTTACAGAGGCTTGAAAGACAGACGATGGGTTACGAAAATAGCTCTAGTTACAGATTGGTAGCCCCGATTTGAAATCCGACTTCGTACTTGAAAAGCAGACAAGTAGGGGAAGATTTTATATAGCAGACATTATTTTCTTAAAATGTTGCGAAAGGGGTCAAAACAGCAGTTTTTTGGGAAAGTTTGAAAAAAACGTGGTAGCATTAGTAAAACTGCTGTAACGTAAGTTCCATACTGAATAAACTGTTTCCACATTTGACAAGCAAAAGGAGAGGAAGGATTTAATCCAAAATATTTTTGTCTAACTCTTTGGTTTAGTGGTCAAAATGATAGTTGTTTGGAATTAAATGAATCTGCTAACTTCTGACATGTTTTACAGAGGCTTGAAAGACAGACGATGGGTTACGAAAATAGCTCTAGTTACAGATTGGTAGCCCCGATTTGAAATCCGACTTCGTACTTGAAAAGCAGACAAGTAGGGGAAGATTTTATATAGCAGACATTATTTTCTTAAAAATGTTGCGAAAGGGGTCAAAACAGCAGTTTTTTGGGAAAGTTTGAAAAAAACGTGGTAGCATTAGTAAAACTGCTGTAACGTAAGTTCCATACTGAATAAACTGTTTCCACATTTGACAAGCAAAAGGAGAGGAAGGATTTAATCCAAAATATTTTTGTCTAACTCTTTGGTTTAGTGGTCAAAATGATAGTTGTTTGGAATTAATGAATCTGCTAACTTCTGACATGTTTTACAGAGGCTTGAAAGACAGACGATGGGTTACGAAAATAGCTCTAGTTACAGATTGGTAGCCCCGATTTGAAATCCGACTTCGTACTTGAAAAGCAGACAAGTAGGGGAAGATTTTATATAGCAGACATTATTTTCTTAAAATGTTGCGAAAGGGGTCAAAACAGCAGTTTTTTGGGAAAGTTTGAAAAAAACGTGGTAGCATTAGTAAAACTGCTGTAACGTAAGTTCCATACTGAATAAACTGTTTCCACATTTGACAAGCAAAAGGAGAGGAAGGATTTAATCCAAAATATTTTTGTCTAACTCTTTGGTTTAGTGGTCAAAATGATAGTTGTTTGGAATTAAATGAATCTGCTAACTTCTGACATGTTTTACAGAGGCTTGAAAGACAGACGATGGGTTACGAAAATAGCTCTAGTTACAGATTGGTAGCCCCGATTTGAAATCCGACTTCGTACTTGAAAAGCAGACAAGTAGGGGAAGATTTTATATAGCAGACATTATTTTCTTTAAAATGTTGCGAAAGGGGTCAAAACAGCAGTTTTTTGGGAAAGTTTGAAAAAAACGTGGTAGCATTAGTAAAACTGCTGTAACGTAAGTTCCATACTGAATAAACTGTTTCCACATTTGACAAGCAAAAGGAGAGGAAGGATTTAATCCAAAATATTTTTGTCTAACTCTTTGGTTTAGTGGTCAAAATGATAGTTGTTTGGAATTGAATGAATCTGCTAACTTCTGACATGTTTTACAGAGGCTTGAAAGACAGACGATGGGTTACGAAAATAGCTCTAGTTACAGATTGGTAGCCCCGATTTGAAATCCGACTTCGTACTTGAAAAGCAGACAAGTAGGGGAAGATTTTATATAGCAGACATTATTTTCTTTAAAATGTTGCGAAAGGGGTCAAAACAGCAGTTTTTTGGGAAAGTTTGAAAAAAACGTGGTAGCATTAGTAAAACTGCTGTAACGTAAGTTCCATACTGAATAAACTGTTTCCACATTTGACAAGCAAAAGGAGAGGAAGGATTTAATCCAAAATATTTTTGTCTAACTCTTTGGTTTAGTGGTCAAAATGATAGTTGTTTGGAATTGAATGAATCTGCTAACTTCTGACATGTTTTACAGAGGCTTGAAAGACAGACGATGGGTTACGAAAATAGCTCTAGTTACAGATTGGTAGCCCCGATTTGAAATCCGACTTCGTACTTGAAAAGCAGACAAGTAGGGGAAGATTTTATATAGCAGACATTATTTTCTTAAAATGTTGCGAAAGGGGTCAAAACAGCAGTTTTTTGGGAAAGTTTGAAAAAAACGTGGTAGCATTAGTAAAACTGCTGTAACGTAAGTTCCATACTGAATAAACTGTTTCCACATTTGACAAGCAAAAGGAGAGGAAGGATTTAATCCAAAATATTTTTGTCTAACTCTTTGGTTTAGTGGTCAAAATGATAGTTGTTTGGAATTGAATGAATCTGCTAACTTCTGACATGTTTTACAGAGGCTTGAAAGACAGACGATGGGTTACGAAAATAGCTCTAGTTACAGATTGGTAGCCCCGATTTGAAATCCGACTTCGTACTTGAAAAGCAGACAAGTAGGGGAAGATTTTATATAGCAGACATTATTTTCTTTAAAATGTTGCGAAAGGGGTCAAAACAGCAGTTTTTTGGGAAAGTTTGAAAAAAACGTGGTAGCATTAGTAAAACTGCTGTAACGTAAGTTCCATACTGAATAAACTGTTTCCACATTTGACAAGCAAAAGGAGAGGAAGGATTTAATCCAAAATATTTTTGTCTAACTCTTTGGTTTAGTGGTCAAAATGATAGTTGTTTGGAATTAAATGAATCTGCTAACTTCTGACATGTTTTACAGAGGCTTGAAAGACAGACGATGGGTTACGAAAATAGCTCTAGTTACAGATTGGTAGCCCCGATTTGAAATCCGACTTCGTACTTGAAAAGCAGACAAGTAGGGGAAGATTTTATATAGCAGACATTATTTTCTTTAAAATGTTGCGAAAGGGGTCAAAACAGCAGTTTTTTGGGAAAGTTTGAAAAAAACGTGGTAGCATTAGTAAAACTGCTGTAACGTAAGTTCCATACTGAATAAACTGTTTCCACATTTGACAAGCAAAAGGAGAGGAAGGATTTAATCCAAAATATTTTTGTCTAACTCTTTGGTTTAGTGGTCAAAATGATAGTTGTTTGGAATTGAATGAATCTGCTAACTTCTGACATGTTTTACAGAGGCTTGAAAGACAGACGATGGGTTACGAAAATAGCTCTAGTTACAGATTGGTAGCCCCGATTTGAAATCCGACTTCGTACTTGAAAAGCAGACAAGTAGGGGAAGATTTTATATAGCAGACATTATTTTCTTAAAATGTTGCGAAAGGGGTCAAAACAGCAGTTTTTTGGGAAAGTTTGAAAAAAACGTGGTAGCATTAGTAAAACTGCTGTAACGTAAGTTCCATACTGAATAAACTGTTTCCACATTTGACAAGCAAAAGGAGAGGAAGGATTTAATCCAAAATATTTTTGTCTAACTCTTTGGTTTAGTGGTCAAAATGATAGTTGTTTGGAATTGAATGAATCTGCTAACTTCTGACATGTTTTACAGAGGCTTGAAAGACAGACGATGGGTTACGAAAATAGCTCTAGTTACAGATTGGTAGCCCCGATTTGAAATCCGACTTCGTACTTGAAAAGCAGACAAGTAGGGGAAGATTTTATATAGCAGACATTATTTTCTTAAAATGTTGCGAAAGGGGTCAAAACAGCAGTTTTTTGGGAAAGTTTGAAAAAAACGTGGTAGCATTAGTAAAACTGCTGTAACGTAAGTTCCATACTGAATAAACTGTTTCCACATTTGACAAGCAAAAGGAGAGGAAGGATTTAATCCAAAATATTTTTGTCTAACTCTTTGGTTTAGTGGTCAAAATGATAGTTGTTTGGAATTGAATGAATCTGCTAACTTCTGACATGTTTTACAGAGGCTTGAAAGACAGACGATGGGTTACGAAAATAGCTCTAGTTACAGATTGGTAGCCCCGATTTGAAATCCGACTTCGTACTTGAAAAGCAGACAAGTAGGGGAAGATTTTATATAGCAGACATTATTTTCTTTAAAATGTTGCGAAAGGGGTCAAAACAGCAGTTTTTTGGGAAAGTTTGAAAAAAACGTGGTAGCATTAGTAAAACTGCTGTAACGTAAGTTCCATACTGAATAAACTGTTTCCACATTTGACAAGCAAAAGGAGAGGAAGGATTTAATCCAAAATATTTTTGTCTAACTCTTTGGTTTAGTGGTCAAAATGATAGTTGTTTGGAATTGAATGAATCTGCTAACTTCTGACATGTTTTACAGAGGCTTGAAAGACAGACGATGGGTTACGAAAATAGCTCTAGTTACAGATTGGTAGCCCCGATTTGAAATCCGACTTCGTACTTGAAAAGCAGACAAGTAGGGGAAGATTTTATATAGCAGACATTATTTTCTTTAAAATGTTGCGAAAGGGGTCAAAACAGCAGTTTTTTGGGAAAGTTTGAAAAAAACGTGGTAGCATTAGTAAAACTGCTGTAACGTAAGTTCCATACTGAATAAACTGTTTCCACATTTGACAAGCAAAAGGAGAGGAAGGATTTAATCCAAAATATTTTTGTCTAACTCTTTGGTTTAGTGGTCAAAATGATAGTTGTTTGGAATTAAATGAATCTGCTAACTTCTGACATGTTTTACAGAGGCTTGAAAGACAGACGATGGGTTACGAAAATAGCTCTAGTTACAGATTGGTAGCCCCGATTTGAAATCCGACTTCGTACTTGAAAAGCAGACAAGTAGGGGAAGATTTTATATAGCAGACATTATTTTCTTTAAAATGTTGCGAAAGGGGTCAAAACAGCAGTTTTTTGGGAAAGTTTGAAAAAAACGTGGTAGCATTAGTAAAACTGCTGTAACGTAAGTTCCATACTGAATAAACTGTTTCCACATTTGACAAGCAAAAGGAGAGGAAGGATTTAATCCAAAATATTTTTGTCTAACTCTTTGGTTTAGTGGTCAAAATGATAGTTGTTTGGAATTAAATGAATCTGCTAACTTCTGACATGTTTTACAGAGGCTTGAAAGACAGACGATGGGTTACGAAAATAGCTCTAGTTACAGATTGGTAGCCCCGATTTGAAATCCGACTTCGTACTTGAAAAGCAGACAAGTAGGGGAAGATTTTATATAGCAGACATTATTTTCTTTAAAATGTTGCGAAAGGGGTCAAAACAGCAGTTTTTTGGGAAAGTTTGAAAAAAACGTGGTAGCATTAGTAAAACTGCTGTAACGTAAGTTCCATACTGAATAAACTGTTTCCACATTTGACAAGCAAAAGGAGAGGAAGGATTTAATCCAAAATATTTTTGTCTAACTCTTTGGTTTAGTGGTCAAAATGATAGTTGTTTGGAATTAAATGAATCTGCTAACTTCTGACATGTTTTACAGAGGCTTGAAAGACAGACGATGGGTTACGAAAATAGCTCTAGTTACAGATTGGTAGCCCCGATTTGAAATCCGACTTCGTACTTGAAAAGCAGACAAGTAGGGGAAGATTTTATATAGCAGACATTATTTTCTTTAAAATGTTGCGAAAGGGGTCAAAACAGCAGTTTTTTGGGAAAGTTTGAAAAAAACGTGGTAGCATTAGTAAAACTGCTGTAACGTAAGTTCCATACTGAATAAACTGTTTCCACATTTGACAAGCAAAAGGAGAGGAAGGATTTAATCCAAAATATTTTTGTCTAACTCTTTAGTTTAGTGGTCAAAATGATAGTTGTTTGGAATTAAATGAATCTGCTAACTTCTGACATGTTTTACAGAGGCTTGAAAGACAGACGATGGGTTACGAAAATAGCTCTAGTTACAGATTGGTAGCCCCGATTTGAAATCCGACTTCGTACTTGAAAAGCAGACAAGTAGGGGAAGATTTTATATAGCAGACATTATTTTCTTTAAAATGTTGCGAAAGGGGTCAAAACAGCAGTTTTTTGGGAAAGTTTGAAAAAAACGTGGTAGCATTAGTAAAACTGCTGTAACGTAAGTTCCATACTGAATAAACTGTTTCCACATTTGACAAGCAAAAGGAGAGGAAGGATTTAATCCAAAATATTTTTGTCTAACTCTTTGGTTTAGTGGTCAAAATGATAGTTGTTTGGAATTAAATGAATCTGCTAACTTCTGACATGTTTTACAGAGGCTTGAAAGACAGACGATGGGTTACGAAAATAGCTCTAGTTACAGATTGGTAGCCCCGATTTGAAATCCGACTTCGTACTTGAAAAGCAGACAAGTAGGGGAAGATTTTATATAGCAGACATTATTTTCTTAAAATGTTGCGAAAGGGGTCAAAACAGCAGTTTTTTGGGAAAGTTTGAAAAAAACGTGGTAGCATTAGTAAAACTGCTGTAACGTAAGTTCCATACTGAATAAACTGTTTCCACATTTGACAAGCAAAAGGAGAGGAAGGATTTAATCCAAAATATTTTTGTCTAACTCTTTAGTTTAGTGGTCAAAATGATAGTTGTTTGGAATTAAATGAATCTGCTAACTTCTGACATGTTTTACAGAGGCTTGAAAGACAGACGATGGGTTACGAAAATAGCTCTAGTTACAGATTGGTAGCCCCGATTTGAAATCCGACTTCGTACTTGAAAAGCAGACAAGTAGGGGAAGATTTTATATAGCAGACATTATTTTCTTTAAAATGTTGCGAAAGGGGTCAAAACAGCAGTTTTTTGGGAAAGTTTGAAAAAAACGTAGTAGCATTAGTAAAACTGCTGTAACGTAAGTTCCATACTGAATAAACTGTTTCCACATTTGACAAGCAAAAGGAGAGGAAGGATTTAATCCAAAATATTTTTGTCTAACTCTTTAGGTTTAGTGGTCAAAATGATAGTTGTTTGGAATTGAATGAATCTGCTAACTTCTGACATGTTTTACAGAGGCTTGAAAGACAGACGATGGGTTACGAAAATAGCTCTAGTTACAGATTGGTAGCCCCGATTTGAAATCCGACTTCGTACTTGAAAAGCAGACAAGTAGGGGAAGATTTTATATAGCAGACATTATTTTCTTTAAAATGTTGCGAAAGGGGTCAAAACAGCAGTTTTTTGGGAAAGTTTGAAATAAACGTAGTAGCATTAGTAAAACTGCTGTAATGTAAGTTCCATACTGAATAAATTTTTTCCACATTTGACAAGCAAAAGGAGAGGAAGGATTTAATCCAAAATATTTTTGTCTAACTCTTTAGTTTAGTGGTCAAAATGATAGTTGTTTGGAATTAAATGAATCTGCTAACTTCTGACATGTTTTACAGAGGCTTGAAAGACAGACGATGGGTTACGAAAATAGCTCTAGTTACAGATTGGTAGCCCCGATTTGAAATCCGACTTCGTACTTGAAAAGCAGACAAGTAGGGGAAGATTTTATATAGCAGACATTATTTTCTTTAAAATGTTGCGAAAGGGGTCAAAACAGCAGTTTTTTGAGAAAGTTTGAAATAAACGTGTTAGCATTAGTAAAACTGCTGTAACGTAAGTTCCATACTGAATAAACTGTTTCCACATTTGACAAGCAAAAGGAGAGGAAGGATTTAATCCAAAATATTTTTGTCTAACTCTTTGGTTTAGTGGTCAAAATGATAGTTGTTTGGAATTAAATGAATCTGCTAACTTCTGACATGTTTTACAGAGGCTTGAAAGACAGATGATGGGTTACGAAAATATCTCTAGTTACAGATTGGTAGCCCCGATTTGAAATCCGACTTCGTACTTGAAAAGCAGACAAGTAGGGGAAGATTTTATATAGCAGACATTATTTTCTTTAAAATGTTGCGAAAGGGGTCAAAACAGCAGTTTTTTGAGAAAGTTTGAAATAAACGTGTTAGCATTAGTAAAACTGCTGTAACGTAAGTTCCATACTGAATAAACTGTTTCCACATTTGACAAGCAAAAGGAGAGGAAGGATTTAATCCAAAATATTTTTGTCTAACTCTTTGGTTTAGTGGTCAAAATGATAGTTGTTTGGAATTAAATGAATCTGCTAACTTCTGACATGTTTTACAGAGGCTTGAAAGACAGATGATGGGTTACGAAAATATCTCTAGTTACAGATTGGTAGCCCCGATTTGAAATCCGACTTCGTACTTGAAAAGCAGACAAGTAGGGGAAGATTTTATATAGCAGACATTATTTTCTTTAAAATGTTGCGAAAGGGGTCAAAACAGCAGTTTTTGGGAAAGTTTGAAATAAACGTAGTAGCATTAGTAAAACTGCTGTAACGTAAGTTCCATACTGAATAAACTGTTTCCACATTTGACAAGCAAAAGGAGAGGAAGGATTTAATCCAAAATATTTTTGTCTAACTCTTTGGTTTAGTGGTCAAAATGATAGTTGTTTGGAATTAAATGAATCTGCTAACTTCTGACATGTTTTACAGAGGCTTGAAAGACAGATGATGGGTTACGAAAATATCTCTAGTTACAGATTGGTAGCCCCGATTTGAAATCCGACTTCGTACTTGAAAAGCAGACAAGTAGGGGAAGATTTTATATAGCAGACATTATTTTCTTAAAAATGTTGCGAAAGGGGTCAAAACAGCAGTTTTTTGGGAAAGTTTGAAAAAAACGAACTAGCATTAGTAAAACTGCTGTAACGTAAGTTCCATACTGAATAAACTGTTTCCACATTTGACAAGCAAAAGGAGAGGAAGGATTTAATCCAAAATATTTTTGTCTAACTCTTTAGTTTAGTGGTCAAAATGATAGTTGTTTGGAATTAAATGAATCTGCTAACTTCTGACATGTTTTACAGAGGCTTGAAAGACAGACGATGGGTTACGAAAATAGCTCTAGTTACAGATTGGTAGCCCCGATTTGAAATCCGACTTCGTACTTGAAAAGCAGACAAGTAGGGGAAGATTTTATATAGCAGACATTATTTTCTTTAAAATGTTGAGAAAGGGGTCAAAAAAGCAGTTTTTTGAGAAAGTTTGAAAAAATCGGTGTAGCATTATAAAACTGCTGTAACGTAAGTTCAATACTGAATAAACTGTTTCCACATTTGACAAGCAAAAGGAGAGGAAGGATTTAATCCAAAATATTTTTGTCTAACTCTTTGGTTTAGTGGTCAAAATGATAGTTGTTTGGAATTAAATGAATCTGCTAACTTCTGACATGTTTTACAGAGGCTTGAAAGACAGATGATGGGTTACGAAAATAGCTCTAGTTACAGATTGGTAGCCCCGATTTGAAATCCGACTTCGTACTTGAAAAGCAGACAAGTAGGGGAAGATTTTATATAGCAGACATTATTTTCTTTAAAATGTTGCGAAAGGGGTCAAAACAGCAGTTTTTTGGGAAAGTTTGAAATAAACGTAGTAGCATTAGTAAAACTGCTGTAACGTAAGTTCCATACTGAATAAACTGTTTCCACATTTGACAAGCAAAAGGAGAGGAAGGATTTAATCCAAAATATTTTTGTCTAACTCTTTAGTTTAGTGGTCAAAATGATAGTTGTTTGGAATTAAATGAATCTGCTAACTTCTGACATGTTTTACAGAGGCTTGAAAGACAGACGATGGGTTACGAAAATAGCTCTAGTTACAGATTGGTAGCCCCGATTTGAAATCCGACTTCGTACTTGAAAAGCAGACAAGTAGGGGAAGATTTTATATAGCAGACATTATTTTCTTTAAAATGTTGCGAAAGGGGTCAAAACAGCAGTTTTTTGGGAAAGTTTGAAAAAAACGTGCTAGCATTAGTAAAACTGCTGTAACGTAAGTTCCATACTGAATAAACTGTTTCCACATTTGACAAGCAAAAGGAGAGGAAGGATTTAATCCAAAATATTTTTGTCTAACTCTTTAGTTTAGTGGTCAAAATGATAGTTGTTTGGAATTAAATGAATCTGCTAACTTCTGACATGTTTTACAGAGGCTTGAAAGACAGACGATGGGTTACGAAAATAGCTCTAGTTACAGATTGGTAGCCCCGATTTGAAATCCGACTTCGTACTTGAAAAGCAGACAAGTAGGGGAAGATTTTATATAGCAGACATTATTTTCTTTAAAATGTTGCGAAAGGGGTCAAAACAGCAGTTTTTGGGAAAGTTTGAAATAAACGTAGTAGCATTAGTAAAACTGCTGTAACGTAAGTTCCATACTGAATAAACTGTTACCACATTTGACAAGCAAAAGGAGAGGAAGGATTTAATCCAAAATATTTTTGTCTAACTATTTAGTTTAGTAGTCAAAATGATAGTTGTTTGGAATTGAAGGAATCTGCTAACTTCTGACATATTTTGCAGAGGCTTGAAAGACAGACGATGGGTTACGAAAATATCTCTAGTTACAGATTGGTAGCCCCGATTTGAAATCCGACTTCGTAGTTGAAAAGCAGACAAGTAGGGGAAGATTTTATATAGCAGACATTATTTTCTTAAAAATGTTGCGAAAGGGGTCAAAACAACAGTTTTTTTGGGAAAGTTTGAAAAAAACGAACTAGCATTAGTAAAACTGCTGTAACGTAAGTTCCATACTGAATAAACTGTTTCCACATTTGACAAGCAAAAGGAGAGGAAGGATTTAATCCAAAATATTTTTGTCTAACTCTTTAGTTTAGTGGTCAAAATGATAGTTGTTTGGAATTAAATGAATCTACTAACTTCTGACATGTTTTACAGAGGCTTGAAAGACAGACGATGGTTTACGAAAATAGCTCTAGTTACAGATTGGTAGCCCCGATTTGAAATCCGACTTCGTACTTGAAAAGCAGACAAGTAGGGGAAGATTTTATATAGCAGACATTATTTTCTTTAAAATGTTGCGAAAGGGGTCAAAACAGCAGTTTTTGGGAAAGTTTGAAATAAACGTAGTAGCATTAGTAAAACTGCTGTAACGTAAGTTCCATACTGAATAAACTGTTACCACATTTGACAAGCAAAAGGAGAGGAAGGATTTAATCCAAAATATTTTTGTCTAACTCTTTAGTTTAGTAGTCAAAATGATAGTTGTTTGGAATTGAAGGAATCTGCTAACTTCTGACATATTTTGCAGAGGCTTGAAAGACAGACGATGGGTTACGAAAATAAATCTAGTTACAGATTGGTAGCCCCGATTTGAAATCCGACTTCGTACTTGAAAAGCAGACAAGTAGGGGAAGATTTTATATAGCAGACATTATTTTCTTTAAAATGTTGCGAAAGGGGTCAAAACAACAGTTTTTTTGGGAAAGTTTGAAAAAAACGAACTAGCATTAGTAAAACTGCTGTAACGTAAGTTCCATACTGAATAAACTGTTTCCACATTTGACAAGCAAAAGGAGAGGAAGGATTTAATCCAAAATATTTTTGTCTAACTCTTTAGTTTAGTGGTCAAAATGATAGTTGTTTGGAATTAAATGAATCTACTAACTTCTGACATGTTTTACAGAGGCTTGAAAGACAGACGATGCGTTACGAAAATAGCTCTAGTTACAGATTGGTAGCCACGATTTGAAATCCGACTTAGTACTTGAAAAGCAGACAAGTAGGGGAAGATTTTCTATAGCAGACATTATTTTCTTTAAAATGTTGCGAAAGGGGTCAAAACAGCAGTTTTTTGAGAAAGTTTGAAATAAACGTGTTAGCATTAGTAAAACTGCTGTAACGTAAGTTCCATACTGAATAAACTGTTTCCACATTTGACAAGCAAAAGGAGAGGAAGGATTTAATCCAAAATATTTTTGTCTAACTCTTTAGTTTAGTGGTCAAAATGATAGTTGTTTGGAATTAAATGAATCTACTAACTTCTGACATGTTTTACAGAGGCTTGAAAGACAGACGATGGTTTACGAAAAATAGCTCTAGTTACAGATTGGTAGCCCCGATTTGAAATCCGACTTCGTACTTGAAAAGCAGACAAGTAGGGGAAGATTTTATATAGCAGACATTATTTTCTTTAAAATGTTGCGAAAGGGGTCAAAACAGCAGTTTTTGGGAAAGTTTGAAATAAACGTAGTAGCATTAGTAAAACTGCTGTAACGTAAGTTCCATACTGAATAAACTGTTACCACATTTGACAAGCAAAAGGAGAGGAAGGATTTAATCCAAAATATTTTTGTCTAACTCTTTAGTTTAGTAGTCAAAATGATAGTTGTTTGGAATTGAAGGAATCTGCTAACTTCTGACATATTTTGCAGAGGCTTGAAAGACAGACGATGGGTTACGAAAATAAATCTAGTTACAGATTGGTAGCCCCGATTTGAAATCCGACTTCGTACTTGAAAAGCAGACAAGTAGGGGAAGATTTTATATAGCAGACATTATTTTCTTAAAAATGTTGCGAAAGGGGTCAAAACAACAGTTTTTTTGGGAAAGTTTGAAAAAAACGAACTAGCATTAGTAAAACTGCTGTAACGTAAGTTCCATACTGAATAAACTGTTTCCACATTTGACAAGCAAAAGGAGAGGAAGGATTTAATCCAAAATATTTTTGTCTAACTCTTTAGTTTAGTGGTCAAAATGATAGTTGTTTGGAATTAAATGAATCTACTAACTTCTGACATGTTTTACAGAGGCTTGAAAGACAGACGATGCGTTACGAAAATAGCTCTAGTTACAGATTGGTAGCCACGATTTGAAATCCGACTTAGTACTTGAAAAGCAGACAAGTAGGGGAAGATTTTCTATAGCAGACATTATTTTCTTTAAAATGTTGCGAAAGGGGTCAAAACAGCAGTTTTTTGAGAAAGTTTGAAATAAACGTGTTAGCATTAGTAAAACTGCTGTAACGTAAGTTCCATACTGAATAAACTGTTTCCACATTTGACAAGCAAAAGGAGAGGAAGGATTTAATCCAAAATATTTTTGTCTAACTCTTTAGTTTAGTGGTCAAAATGATAGTTGTTTGGAATTAAATGAATCTACTAACTTCTGACATGTTTTACAGAGGCTTGAAAGACAGACGATGGTTTACAAAAATAGCTCTAGTTACAGATTGGTAGCCCCGATTTGAAATCCGACTTCGTACTTGAAAAGCAGACAAGTAGGGGAAGATTTTATATAGCAGACATTATTTTCTTTAAAATGTTGCGAAAGGGGTCAAAACAGCAGTTTTTGGGAAAGTTTGAAATAAACGTAGTAGCATTAGTAAAACTGCTGTAACGTAAGTTCCATACTGAATAAACTGTTACCACATTTGACAAGCAAAAGGAGAGGAAGGATTTAATCCAAAATATTTTTGTCTAACTCTTTAGTTTAGTAGTCAAAATGATAGTTGTTTGGAATTGAAGGAATCTGCTAACTTCTGACATATTTTGCAGAGGCTTGAAAGACAGACGATGGGTTACGAAAATAAATCTAGTTACAGATTGGTAGCCCCGATTTGAAATCCGACTTCGTACTTGAAAAGCAGACAAGTAGGGGAAGATTTTATATAGCAGACATTATTTTCTTAAAAATGTTGCGAAAGGGGTCAAAACAACAGTTTTTTTGGGAAAGTTTGAAAAAAACGAACTAGCATTAGTAAAACTGCTGTAACGTAAGTTCCATACTGAATAAACTGTTTCCACATTTGACAAGCAAAAGGAGAGGAAGGATTTAATCCAAAATATTTTTGTCTAACTCTTTAGTTTAGTGGTCAAAATGATAGTTGTTTGGAATTAAATGAATCTACTAACTTCTGACATGTTTTACAGAGGCTTGAAAGACAGACGATGCGTTACGAAAATAGCTCTAGTTACAGATTGGTAGCCACGATTTGAAATCCGACTTAGTACTTGAAAAGCAGACAAGTAGGGGAAGATTTTCTATAGCAGACATTATTTTCTTTAAAATGTTGCGAAAGGGGTCAAAACAGCAGTTTTTTGAGAAAGTTTGAAATAAACGTGTTAGCATTAGTAAAACTGCTGTAACGTAAGTTCCATACTGAATAAACTGTTTCCACATTTGACAAGCAAAAGGAGAGGAAGGATTTAATCCAAAATATTTTTGTCTAACTCTTTAGTTTAGTGGTCAAAATGATAGTTGTTTGGAATTAAATGAATCTACTAACTTCTGACATGTTTTACAGAGGCTTGAAAGACAGACGATGGGTTACGAAAATAGCTCTAGTTACAGATTGGTAGCCCCGATTTGAAATCCGACTTCGTAGTTGAAAAGCAGACAAGTAGGGGAAGATTTTATATAGCAGACATTATTTTCTTAAAAATGTTGCGAAAGGGGTCAAAACAACAGTTTTTTGGGAAAGTTTGAAAAAAACGAACTAGCATTAGTAAAACTGCTGTAACGTAAGTTCCATACTGAATAAACTGTTTCCACATTTGACAAGCAAAAGGAGAGGAAGGATTTAATCCAAAATATTTTTGTCTAACTCTTTAGTTTAGTGGTCAAAATGATAGTTGTTTGGAATTAAATGAATCTACTAACTTCTGACATGTTTTACAGAGGCTTGAAAGACAGACGATGGGTTACGAAAATAGCTCTAGTTACAGATTGGTAGCCCCGATTTGAAATCCGACTTCGTAGTTGAAAAGCAGACAAGTAGGGGAAGATTTTATATAGCAGACATTATTTTCTTAAAAATGTTGCGAAAGGGGTCAAAACAACAGTTTTTTGGGGAAAGTTTGAAAAAAACGAACTAGCATTAGTAAAACTGCTGTAACGTAAGTTCCATACTGAATAAACTGTTTCCACATTTGACAAGCAAAAGGAGAGGAAGGATTTAATCCAAAATATTTTTGTCTAACTCTTTAGTTTAGTGGTCAAAATGATAGTTGTTTGGAATTAAATGAATCTACTAACTTCTGACATGTTTTACAGAGGCTTGAAAGACAGACGATGGTTTACAAAAATAGCTCTAGTTACAGATTGGTAGCACCGATTTGAAATCCGACTTCGTACTTGAAAAGCAGACAAGTAGGGGAAGATTTTATATAGCAGACATTATTTTCTTTAAAATGTTGCGAAAGGGGTCAAAACAGCAGTTTTTTGAGAAAGTTTGAAATAAACGTGTTAGCATTAGTAAAACTGCTGTAACGTAAGTTCCATACTGAATAAACTGTTTCCACATTTGACAAGCAAAAGGAGAGGAAGGATTTAATCCAAAATATTTTTGTCTAACTCTTTAGTTTAGTGGTCAAAATGATAGTTGTTTGGAATTAAATGAATCTGCTAACTTCTGACATGTTTTACAGAGGCTTGAAAGACAGATGATGGGTTACGAAAATATCTCTAGTTACAGATTGGTAGCACCGATTTGAAATCCGACTTCGTACGTGAAAAGCAGACAAGTAGGGGAAGATTTTATATAGCAGACATTATTTTCTTAAAAATGTTGCGGAAGGGGTCAAAACAACAGTTTTTTTGGGAAAGTTTGAAAAAAACGAACTAGCATACATAAGGGAAGTCTGGGACGGGAGCCGTATGGTTAGTGAAGAAAGTCCCATTGCAAATGTACGGTCCCTTACCTGACGTCTTAATACGTCGCAGAAAATCGCGGACGGCGTCGGGCCGTGGGCGGCGGAGAGCTCTTTCAGGAAGTCACTCAAAAAAACGTTTCGGAATTTCGGTTTCCGTTTTATAAAAATGACAAATTTTTGACTTTTTTCTGCATTCTCGAAAATTCCCACAAGAGGGAAAATAAATCATATTGCAGGCGCACGAGCACGTGGCAAACGAGCGCGGCCTTTTCTCCTAAACTGAAAATATTTCGAAGACGAAACTCGGCGAGCGTAGGTTTGGAGTAATGGGCAGTTGGCCCCGAACAAGATGGCGTCGAGACCTCGGCGCTTTTTGAGTTATGGCCATTTTTCTGGGATTAAAGGGTTAAAACGCAAGTAGGGTGCTAATTTGACCGCTTCATGTCAAAGTACATAAGCATACGGTGTCAGGAAAAAAAGAACCAGCCATTTATCTATCGTAATTTAAGAGAAATGTACATTGACCGTTTGGTGATGTTCACAAAGAGGAATTTTTTTTTCAAAAAAATCACAGATCCAGTTGCAGTGTGTTCAGACGTACATTTTTAAAGTGGGTCTCGATGCTCTGCGAGAATCCTGTGATTTTATATGATTTTATGAAATAACACACACTCATTTAACCCTCTTTAAATAAGTCAGTTCTTAACATAAAGACTTAAAACTCAATATTATATAAGAGCCTACGCCAAGGAGGGTATGTGTTCAATTTCAGCTTCCTATGTCAACTGGAAGTACCTTAAAATGGTGCCACAGGGTCAGGTTTGAAGGGTAATAAAGGTCAGATCTTTTCAAAACTTCACTTGTGTGATTAGACAACCCTCATGAACTGTAATCAGTCATTTATCCCAACAGATGTCAAAGAAAAGCTCTCTCACACAAACACACACACACAAAAAGGAAGGATGGAGTGAAAAAGTACGGTGCTTAAAGACACACAAAGCCCACAATGGCATTACTATTATCTCTAGGCCGTGCCGAGTTCAACGAGATGCCCCGCTTGACCGTAGCTCGCTCGGTCTGAGCGCAGCGACCGTTACAAGAGAACGGACACAAATGACCTTTTGACCTCAATGTCAATTTCATTTGCTTTTGGGACACAGAGAGAGAACCGTTAAGGTTAGAAACACAATTTCACCTCAGGAGTGTTCTTAAGGTCCTCCCGATCTGTGCAAGCCTAACCCTGACCTTGTGGCATTAACCCTTCACAGTTAAAAGAAGGTCTTTACATCAAATAGTTTACAATGAAATGTCTCCCCATTGGAATACATTGACTGCACCTCTAAATTCAACCTAAAGCCTATGTGGGTTATGATTTTCTTATGAACCTGTCTTTGATGTCAGTCCATCAGGCCACCATGAGGTCTACCTGTGTCGATTCTAAGCTTCCTGGAGCAACCGGAAGTGGTTAAATCACCCTAAAAGTGTTTGCCATAGCCAACCTGCAGTTTGAGAGAAATAGTGCATTCAGCCCTATGTAAATCAGTCAATTTTTAACATACAGACTTAAAACTCAGGATTCTGTAACAGCCTACTCCAGTGATGATATGTGTTTATTTATAGCTTCCTGTGACAACCGGAAGTGCCATAACTGGTGTCAAATGGGCTGTTTCGAAGGGTTAAAAATGTCAAATCTTTCCAAAACTTCATATATGTGAATAGACAACCCTCATGAACTGTAAATCAGTCCTTCATCCCATCAGATTAAAAAAAAAAAAATACACACCGACACAGAAATGATGGAGGGACACACTGAGGGGCTAAGAGGCAGACAGTGCCTGCAGTAGTTACTTTTGTTCCAACTTTTAAAGAACCGTCAGACCTAGAGTTCTGAAAATTTACAAACCTGTTCTAGACCTCAGGTCGATTGTGCACGGTGAATTATATGGCTCTAGAAGGTTCTCGGATCGATAAAAAGCATCGTGTATTTGCCATGTTTTCAATTCATTTTGACCTCAACGAAACGGACGACATTTAGAAAAGTCCCAGAGTCTCAAGACTAGGTGCGTTGAAACCGGCTCGGCCCATAGAGACAGACCCCAACGAGCCTGTTTGATTGCTCATTCAAGGACCCCGTAGCAAGGCAATGAAAAAAGTGGAATTTCAGCACCAATTAGGGTTTTGCTCGGGCACCGAATGACCTATCGAGCCGAAACTTGGGATTCGAGGTCGCTTCACATAGGGCTAAACATAATGTGTGAACTGGACCCGCAGCTAGAACATAACTACGTATTATTTGTTTTATTATGGTTTAAATGGAAGGCGCTGTGAATTTTGGGCCTGCTCTGAAATATGTTATAGTTGGCATCTAAAGGAGTTGGAAAAAGTGAGTTTGGAGTCAGATGGTATCAGTTTGGTGTCTGAAAATATCTATTTGACTGATGGACACTGACTTGCTCGTTGACTTTTGTACATTTGCAATATGTTTCAACGGGGAGGTACCATGAGGAAAAAGCGACATGATGAAATTTCACGAAACGAGCGATGGAGAGGAACCACTATCACTGCCCGGCCATCCTGAGGTCATCAGGACGTTGACTTTTGCATTTCTAAAGTATTTAAGAGAATGTACGTTACATTTGCAATATGATTCAACATCACATCATATTGCAAATGCACGTTAGATTTGCAATATGATGTGATGTTGAATCATATTGCAAATGTAACGTGCATTCTTTAAATACTTTAGAAATACAAAAGTCAACGTCCTGATGACCTCAGGATGGCCGGGCAGTGATAGTGGTTCCTCTCCAACGCTCGTTGCGTGAAATTTCATCATGTCGATTTTGGTGATGGTACCCCCGCGTTGAAACATATTGCAAATGTACAAAAGTCGACTAGCAAGTCAACTAGCAAGTGTCAACAAAAGTCAACTAGCAAGTGTCCATCAGTCAATTGGATATTTTCAGACACCAAACTGATACCATCTGACTCCAAACTCACTTTTTACAACTCCTTTAGAAGCCAACTATCACATATTTCAGAGCAGGCCCAAAATTCACAGCGCCTTCCATGAATGCACCAAAATAGCATTCTGAAATCACCACTAAAATGACATCGCCATATTCTCCAGGCCGTGCCGAGTTCAACGGGATGCCCCGCTTGACCGTAGCTCGCTCGGTCTGAGCGCAGCGACCGTTACAAGAGAACGGACACAAATGACCTTTTGACCTCAATGTCAATTTCATTTGCTTTTGGGAGACAGAGAGAGAACCGTTAAGGTTAGAAGCACAATTTCACCTCAGGAACAATCCTAAGGTCCTCCCGATCTGTGCAAGCCTAACCTTGACCTTGTGGCATTAACCCTTCACAGTTAAAAGAAGGCGTTTACATCAAACATTTTACAATGACATTTCGCCCCATAGGAATACATTGACTGCTCCTCTAAATTCAACCTGAAGCCTATGTGGGTTATGAATGTCTTATGAACCTGTCTTTGATAACAATCCATCAGGCTACTATGAGGTCTACCTGTGTTGATTTTAAGCTACCTGGAGCAACCGGAAGTGGTTAAAATCACCCTAAAAAGTGTCCAGATATACATGACTTGCAATTTTGAAAATCACTGCATTCAACCCTATGTAGATCAGTCAATTCTTAACGTATAGACTTAAAACTCAGGATTCTGTAACAGCATACCCCAGTCAAGATATGTGTTTACCTATAGCTTCCTGTGCCAACCGGAAGTGCCTTAAAATGGTGTCATGGTGCTGTTTCGAAGGGTTAAAAAGGTCAGAACTTTTCAAAACTTCATTTGTGTGATTAGACAAGCCTCATGAACTGTAAATCAGTCATTTCTCTAAGCAGATGTCAAAGGAAAGCTCTCTCTCACACAAAAACACACACACAAAGCAATGATGGAGTGAAAAAGTACGGTGCTTAAAGACACACAAAGCCGGCAATGGCATTCCCATTATCCCTAGGCCGTGCCGAGTTCAACGAGATGCCCCGCTTGACCGTAGCTCACTCGGTCTGAGAGCAGCGACCGTTACAAGAGAACGGACACGAATGACCTTTTGACCTCAATGTCAATTTTATTTGCTTTTGGGAGACAGAGAGAGAACCGTTAAGGTTAGAAACACAATTTCACCTCAGGAATGTTCTTAAGGTCCTCCCGATCTGTGCAAGCCTAACTTTGACCTTGTGGCATTAACCCTTCACAGTTAAAAGAAGGTGTTTACATCAAACAGTTTACAATGACATTTCGCCCCATAGGAATACATTGACTGCTCCCCTAAATTCAACCTGAAGCCTATGTGGGTTATGAATGTCTTATGAACCTGTCTTTGATGACAGTCCATTAGGCCACCATGAGGTCTACCTGTGTCGATTCTAAGCTTCCTGGAGCAACCGGAAGTGGTTAAAATCACCCTAAAAGTGTTTGCAATAAGCACCCTGCAATTTGAGAGAAATAGTGCATTCAGCCCTATGTAAATCAGTCAATTTTTAACATATAGACTTAAAACTCAGGATTCTGTAACAGCATACTCCAGTGAGTATATGTCTTTACTTTCAGCTTCCTGTGCCAACCGGAAGTGCCATAATTGGTGTCAAATGGGCTGTTTTGAAGGGTTAAAAATGTCAAATCTTTCCAAAACTTCATAATTGTGATTAGGCAACCCTCCTGAACTGTAAATCAGTCATTAGTCCCATCAGATTTCAAAGAAAAATTTACACACCCAAACAGAAATGATGGAGGGACACACTGAGGGGCTAAGAGGCAGACAGTGCCTGTGGTAGTTACTTTTGTTCCCACTTTTAAAGAACCGTCAGACCTAGAGTTCTGAAACTTTGGAAACCTATTCTAGACCTCAGGTTGATTGTGCACGGTGAGTTATGTGGCTCTAGAAGGTTCTCAGACCGATAAACAGCCTCGTGTATTTGCAGTGTTTTCAATTCATTTTCAGCTCAACGAAACTGACGACATTTAGAAAAGTCCCAGAGTCTCAAGACTAGGTGCATTGAAACCGGCTCGGCCCATAGAGACAGACCCCAACGAGCCTGTTTGATTGCTCATTCAAGGACCTCGTAGCAAGGCAATGAAAAAAGTGGATTTTCAGCACCAATTAGCGTTTTGCTCGGACACCGAATGACCTATCGAGCCGAAACTTGGGATTCCAGGTCGCCTCACATAGGGCTAAACATAATGTGAATATTGGACCCGCAGCTAGAACATAACTACGTATTATTTGTTTTATTATGGTTTAAATGGAAGGCGCTGTGAATTTTGGGCCTGCTCTGAAATATGTGATAGTTGGCTTCTAAAGGAGTTGGTAAAAGTGAGTTTGGTGTCAGATGGTATCAGTTTGGTGTCTGAATATATCTAATTGACTGATGGACACCGACTTGCTACTTGACTTTTGTACATTTGCAATATGTTTCAACGGGGGGGTACCATCACAAAAAGCGACATGATGAAATTTAACACAACGAGCGATGGAGAGGAACCACTATCACTGCCCGGCCATCCTGAGGTCATCAGACCGTTGACTTTTGCATTTCTAAAGTATTTAAGAGAATGTACGTTACATTTGCAATATGATTCAACATCACATCATATTGCAAATGCACGTTAGATTTGCAATATGATTCAACACATCATATTGCAAATGTAACAGTGTGTGTTATGTTTGCAATATGATTCAACACATCATATTGCAAACGTAACAGTGTGTGTTATGTTTGCAATATGATTCAACACATCATATTGCAAATGTAACAGTGTGTGTTATGTTTGCAATATGATCCAACACATCATATTGCAAACGTAACAGTGTGTGTTATGTTTGCAATATGATTCAACACATCATATTGCAAATATAACAGTGTGTGTTTGCAATATGATTCAACAGTGTGTTATGTTTGCAATATGATGTGGTGTTTTTCACTGTTGAATCATATGCAAATGTAACGTGCATTCTTTAAATAAACCCTATGTGGGTTATGAATGTCTTATGAACCTGTCTTCAATGACAATCCATCAAGCCACTATGAGGTCTACCTGTGTTGATTCTAAGCTTCCTGGAGCAACCGGAAGTGATAAAATCACCCTAAAAGTGTTTTACCCAACCAGCAGTTTGTGATATATAGTGCATTCAACCCTGTGTAAATCAGTCAGTTCTTAACGTATAGACTTAAAACTCAGGATTCTGTAAAAGCATACCCCGATCAGGATAGGTGTTTACTTATAGCTTCCTGTGCCAACCGGAAGTGCCTTAAAATGGGGTCATAGGTGCTGTTTCAAAGGGTTAAAAAAGTCAGATCTTTCCAAAACTTTAAGTGTGTGATTAGGCAACCCTCATGAAGTGTAAATCAGTCATTTCTCTAATCAGATGTCAAAGAAAAGCTCACACACACACACACAGACACACACAGCAAGGATGGAATGAAAAAGTATGGTGCTTAAAGACACACAGAGCCTTAAATGCTTTTAGGGGGGATCCAGACTTCCATACCCGCTCTGGGAGCACTATACTACGGGCAAAAATCAATGGGTGCTGGCCTGAGTGATTTATGGAGGTTTTCAAAAAAAGTCAAAAAATATTCTGTTTCATGTTTTGGGTTACCACACACGATTTTCAATACAGTTTTAAATGCTTCATTTTGGCCTTTAAAAAAAAAAAGTTATTTTCGACTATGAAGGGGGTGATACGTTTTTTCCAAATTTTTGACATTTTTTACTTCCTATGAAATCACATTCCAAATGCACAAAACATATTCCTTAAGTACAAGTAAACATTTATAAAAAATTATGATAATAAAATGTGACTAAAGTACTTTCATACAGTTCTTACACATGTGTAATTGACATAAAACTCGAAAGAATTTCAAAAAACGGTCCAGAAAGCACTTTTTTAAAGGGGGTGATATGTTTTTTCCAAATTTTTGACATTTTTGACTTATGACTTTTGACTTCCTATGAAATCACATTCCAAATGCACAAAACAAATTCCTTAAGTCCAAATAAAAATGTCCAAAAAATTATGTTAATAAAATTTGACAAAAGTATTTTCATACAGTTCTTACACATGTGTAATTGACATAAAACTCGAAAGAATTTCGAAAAAAGGTCCAGAAAGCACTTTTTTAAGGGGGTTATAAATTTTTGCCAAAACTTTCAAAATCTCAAAATTTTACTCTTGGGTCTTGACTTGCGTTACAAAAGGCCTATGAAAAATTTAGATAGAAAACACTCGCCCACTATAGGATTTTTGGGGTGTTACACAGCTCATTTACAATATGGCATTTGCCATCAACTTTGGACGAAACAGCGCCGGATGTAATATGAAATCCCACACAATCCCATCGTGTATATGGTCCGCTCGGTGCCAATAAGTTGCCATGTTATTTTGTACAATTGGGGGGGGACTTCCCTTACTTGTCTGCTTGTCAAGTACGAAGTCGGATTTCAAATCGGGGCTACCAATCTGTAACTAGAGCTATTTTCGTAACCCATCGTCTGTCTTTCAAGCCTTTGTAAAACATGTCAGAACTTAGCAGATTCATTCAATTCCAAACAACTATCATTTTGACCACTAAACTAAATAGTTAGACAAAAATATTTTGGATTAAATCCTTCCTCTTCTTTTGCTTGTCAAATGTGGAAACAGTTTATTCAGTATGGAACTTACGTTACAGCAGTTTTACTAATGCTACCACGTTTTTTTCAAACTTTCCCAAAAAACTGCTGTTTTGACCCCTTTCGCAAAAAAAATTCAAAAATAATGTCTGCTATATAAAATCTTCCCCTACTTGTCTGCTTTTCAAGTACGAAGTCGGATTTCAAATCGGGGCTACCAATCTGTAACTAGAGCTATTTTCGTAACCCATCGTCTGTCTTTCAAGCCTTTGTAAAACATGTCAGAAGTTAGCAGATTCATTCAATTCCAAACAACTATCATTTAGACCACTAAACTAAATAGTTAGACAAAGATATTTTGGATTAAATCCTTCCTCTTCTTTTGCTTGTCAAATGTGGAAACAGTTTATTCAGTATGGAACTTACGTTACAGCAGTTTTACTAATGCTACCACGTTTTTTTTCAAACTTTCCCCAACAACTGCTGTTTTGACCCCTTTCGCAACATTTTTAAGAAAATAATGTCTGCTATATAAAATCTTCCCCTACTTGTCTGCTTGTCAAGTACGAAGTCGGATTTCAAATCGGGGCTACCAATCTGTAACTAGAGCTATTTTCGTAACCCATCGTCTGTCTTTCAAGCCTTTGTAAAACATGTCAGAAGTTAGCAGATTCATTCAATTCCAAACAACTATCATTTTGACCACTAAACCAAAGAGTTAGACAAAAATATTTTGGATTAAATCCTTCCTCTCCTTTTGCTTGTCAAATGTGGAAACAGTTTATTCAGTATGGAACTTACGTTACAGCAGTTTTACTAATGCTACCACGTTTTTTTCAAACTTTCCCAAAAAACTGCTGTTTTGACCCCTTTCGCATCATTTTAAAGAAAATAATGTCTGCTATATAAAATCTTCCCCTACTTGTCTGCTTGTCAAGTACGAAGTCGGATTTCAAATCGGGGCTACCAATCTGTAACTAGAGCTATTTTCGTAACCCATCGTCTGTCTTTCAAGCCTTTGTAAAACATGTCAGAAGTTAGCAGATTCATTCAATTCCAAACAACTATCATTTTGACCACTAAACCAAAGAGTTAGACAAAAATATTTTGGATTAAATCCTTCCTCTCCTTTTGCTTGTCAAATGTGGAAACAGTTTATTCAGTATGGAACTTACGTTACAGCAGTTTTACTAATGCTACCACGTTTTTTTCAAACTTTCCCAAAAAACTGCTGTTTTGACCCCTTTCGCATCATTTTAAGAAAATAATGTCTGCTATATAAAATCTTCCCCTACTTGTCTGCTTGTCAAGTACGAAGTCGGATTTCAAATCGGGGCTACCAATCTGTAACTAGAGCTATTTTCGTAACCCATCGTCTGTCTTTCAAGCCTTTGTAAAACATGTCAGAAGTTAGCAGATTCATTCAATTCCAAACAACTATCATTTTGACCACTAAACCAAAGAGTTAGACAAAAATATTTTGGATTAAATCCTTCCTCTCCTTTTGCTTGTCAAATGTGGAAACAGTTTATTCAGTATGGAACTTACGTTACAGCAGTTTTACTAATGCTACCACGTTTTTTTCAAACTTTCCCCAACAACTGCTGTTTTGACCACTTTCGCAACATTTTAAAGAAAAAAATGTCTGCTATATAAAATCTTCCCCTACTTGTCTGCTTTTCAAGTACGAAGTCGGATTTCAAATCGGGGCTACCAATCTGTAACTAGAGCTATTTTCGTAACCCATCGTCTGTCTTTCAAGCCTCTGTAAAACATGTCAGAAGTTAGCAGATTCATTTAATTCCAAACAACTATCATTTAGACCACTAAACTAAATAGTTAGACAAAGATATTTTGGATTAAATCCTTCCTCTTCTTTTGCTTGTCAAATGTGGAAACAGTTTATTCAGTATGGAACTTACGTTACAGCAGTTTTACTAATGCTACCACGTTTTTTTTCAAACTTTCCCAAACAACTGCTGTTTTGACCCCTTTCGCAACATTTTAAAGAAAAAAATGTCTGCCATATAAAATCTTCCCCTACTTGTCTGCTTTTCAAGTACGAAGTCGGATTTCAAATCGGGGCTACCAATCTGTAACTAGAGCTATTTTCGTAACCCATCGTCTGTCTTTCAAGCCTCTGTAAAACATGTCAGAAGTTAGCAGATTCATTAATTCCAAACAACTATCATTTTGACCACTAAACTAAATAGTTAGACAAAAATATTTTGGATTAAATCCTTCCTCTCCTTTTGCTTGTCAAATGTGGAAACAGTTTATTCAGTATGGAACTTACGTTACAGCAGTTTTACTAATGCTACCACGTTTTTTTCAAACTTTCCCAAAAAACTGCTGTTTTGACCCCTTTCGCATCATTTTAAAGAAAATAATGTCTGCTATATAAAATCTTCCCCTACTTGTCTGCTTGTCAAGTACGAAGTCGGATTTCAAATCGGGGCTACCAATCTGTAACTAGAGCTATTTTCGTAACCCATCGTCTGTCTTTCAAGCCTTTGTAAAACATGTCAGAAGTTAGCAGATTCATTCAATTCCAAACAACTATCATTTTGACCACTAAGCCAAAGAGTTAGACAAAAATATTTTGGATTAAATCCTTCCTCTCCTTTTGCTTGTCAAATGTGGAAACAGTTTATTCAGTATGGAACTTACGTTACAGCAGTTTTACTAATGCTACCACGTTTTTTTCAAACTTTCCCAAACAACTGCCGTTTTGACCCCTTTCGCAATTTTTTTAAGAAAATAATGTCTGCTATATAAAATCTTCCCCTACTTGTCTGCTTGTCAAGTACGAAGTCGGATTTCAAATCGGGGCTACCAATCTGTAACTAGAGCTATTTTCGTAACCCATCGTCTGTCTTTCAAGCCTTTGTAAAACATGTCAGAAGTTAGCAGATTCATTCAATTCCAAACAACTATCATTTTGACCACTAAGCCAAAGAGTTAGACAAAAATATTTTGGATTAAATCCTTCCTCTTCTTTTGCTTGTCAAATGTGGAAACAGTTTATTCAGTATGGAACTTACGTTACAGCAGTTTTACTAATGCTACCACGTTTTTTTTCAAACTTTCCCCAACAACTGCTGTTTTGACCCCTTTCGCAACATTTTAAAGAAAAAAATGTCTGCCATATAAAATCTTCCCCTACTTGTCTGCTTTTCAAGTACGAAGTCGGATTTCAAATCGGGGCTACCAATCTGTAACTAGAGCTATTTTCGTAACCCATCGTCTGTCTTTCAAGCCTCTGTAAAACATGTCAGAAGTTAGCAGATTCATTTAATTCCAAACAACTATCATTTTGACCACTAAACTAAATAGTTAGACAAAAATATTTTGGATTAAATCCTTCCTCTCCTTTTGCTTGTCAAATGTGGAAACAGTTTATTCAGTATGGAACTTACGTTACAGCAGTTTTACTAATGCTACCACGTTTTTTTCAAACTTTCCCAAAAAACTGCTGTTTTGACCCCTTTCGCATCATTTTAAAGAAAATAATGTCTGCTATATAAAATCTTCCCCTACTTGTCTGCTTGTCAAGTACGAAGTCGGATTTCAAATCGGGGCTACCAATCTGTAACTAGAGCTATTTTCGTAACCCATCGTCTGTCTTTCAAGCCTTTGTAAAACATGTCAGAAGTTAGCAGATTCATTCAATTCCAAACAACTATCATTTTGACCACTAAGCCAAAGAGTTAGACAAAAATATTTTGGATTAAATCCTTCCTCTCCTTTTGCTTGTCAAATGTGGAAACAGTTTATTCAGTATGGAACTTACGTTACAGCAGTTTTACTAATGCTACCACGTTTTTTTTCAAACTTTCCCAAAAAACTGCTGTTTTGACCCCTTTCGCATCATTTTTAAGAAAATAATGTCTGCTATATAAAATCTTCCCCTACTTGTCTGCTTGTCAAGTACGAAGTCGGATTTCAAATCGGGGCTACCAATCTGTAACTAGAGCTATTTTCGTAACCCATCGTCTGTCTTTCAAGCCTTTGTAAAACATGTCAGAAGTTAGCAGATTCATTCAATTCCAAACAACTATCATTTTGACCACTAAGCCAAAGAGTTAGACAAAAATATTTTGGATTAAATCCTTCCTCTCCTTTTGCTTGTCAAATGTGGAAACAGTTTATTCAGTATGGAACTTACGTTACAGCAGTTTTACTAATGCTACCACGTTTTTTTTCAAACTTTCCCCAACAACTGCTGTTTTGACCCCTTTCGCATCATTTTAAAGAAAATAATGTCTGCTATATAAAATCTTCCCCTACTTGTCTGCTTGTCAAGTACGAAGTCGGATTTCAAATCGGGGCTACCAATCTGTAACTAGAGCTATTTTCGTAACCCATCGTCTGTCTTTCAAGCCTTTGTAAAACATGTCAGAAGTTAGCAGATTCATTCAATTCCAAACAACTATCATTTTGACCACTAAGCCAAAGAGTTAGACAAAAATATTTTGGATTAAATCCTTCCTCTCCTTTTGCTTGTCAAATGTGGAAACAGTTTATTCAGTATGGAACTTACGTTACAGCAGTTTTACTAATGCTACCACGTTTTTTTCAAACTTTCCCAAAAAACTGCTGTTTTGACCCCTTTCGCATCATTTTAAAGAAAATAATGTCTGCTATATAAAATCTTCCCCTACTTGTCTGCTTGTCAAGTACGAAGTCGGATTTCAAATCGGGGCTACCAATCTGTAACTAGAGCTATTTTCGTAACCCATCGTCTGTCTTTCAAGCCTTTGTAAAACATGTCAGAAGTTAGCAGATTCATTCAATTCCAAACAACTATCATTTTGACCACTAAGCCAAAGAGTTAGACAAAAATATTTTGGATTAAATCCTTCCTCTCCTTTTGCTTGTCAAATGTGGAAACAGTTTATTCAGTATGGAACTTACGTTACAGCAGTTTTACTAATGCTACCACGTTTTTTTCAAACTTTCCCAAAAAACTGCTGTTTTGACCCCTTTCGCATCATTTTAAAGAAAATAATGTCTGCTATATAAAATCTTCCCCTACTTGTCTGCTTGTCAAGTACGAAGTCGGATTTCAAATCGGGGCTACCAATCTGTAACTAGAGCTATTTTCGTAACCCATCGTCTGTCTTTCAAGCCTTTGTAAAACAATGTCAGAAGTTAGCAGATTCATTCAATTCCAAACAACTATCATTTTGACCACTAAGCCAAAGAGTTAGACAAAAATATTTTGGATTAAATCCTTCCTCTCCTTTTGCTTGTCAAATGTGGAAACAGTTTATTCAGTATGGAACTTACGTTACAGCAGTTTTACTAATGCTACCACGTTTTTTTCAAACTTTCCCCAACAACTGCTGTTTTGACCCCTTTCGCAACATTTTAAAGAAAAAATGTCTGCTATATAAAATCTTCCCCTACTTGTCTGCTTTTCAAGTACGAAGTCGGATTTCAAATCGGGGCTACCAATCTGTAACTAGAGCTATTTTCGTAACCCATCGTCTGTCTTTCAAGCCTCTGTAAAACATGTCAGAAGTTAGCAGATTCATTTAATTCCAAACAACTATCATTTAGACCACTAAACTAAATAGTTAGACAAAGATATTTTGGATTAAATCCTTCCTCTTCTTTTGCTTGTCAAATGTGGAAACAGTTTATTCAGTATGGAACTTACGTTGCAGCAGTTTTACTAATGCTACCACGTTTTTTTTCAAACTTTCCCCAACAACTGCTGTTTTGACCCCTTTCGCAACATTTTAAAGAAAAAAATGTCTGCCTATATAAAATCTTCCCCTACTTGTCTGCTTTTCAAGTACGAAGTCGGATTTCAAATCGGGGCTACCAATCTGTAACTAGAGCTATTTTCGTAACCCATCGTCTGTCTTTCAAGCCTCTGTAAAACATGTCAGAAGTTAGCAGATTCATTTAATTCCAAACAACTATCATTTTGACCACTAAACTAAATAGTTAGACAAAAATATTTTGGATTAAATCCTTCCTCTCCTTTTGCTTGTCAAATGTGGAAACAGTTTATTCAGTATGGAACTTACGTTACAGCAGTTTTACTAATGCTACCACGTTTTTTTCAAACTTTCCCAAAAAACTGCTGTTTTGACCCCTTTCGCATCATTTTAAAGAAAATAATGTCTGCTATATAAAATCTTCCCCTACTTGTCTGCTTGTCAAGTACGAAGTCGGATTTCAAATCGGGGCTACCAATCTGTAACTAGAGCTATTTTCGTAACCCATCGTCTGTCTTTCAAGCCTTTGTAAAACATGTCAGAAGTTAGCAGATTCATTCAATTCCAAACAACTATCATTTTGACCACTAAGCCAAAGAGTTAGACAAAAATATTTTGGATTAAATCCTTCCTCTCCTTTTGCTTGTCAAATGTGGAAACAGTTTATTCAGTATGGAACTTACGTTACAGCAGTTTTACTAATGCTACCACGTTTTTTTTCAAACTTTCCCCAACAACTGCTGTTTTGACCCCTTTTGCATCATTTTTAAGAAAATAATGTCTGCTATATAAAATCTTCCCCTACTTGTCTGCTTGTCAAGTACGAAGTCGGATTTCAAATCGGGGCTACCAATCTGTAACTAGAGCTATTTTCGTAACCCATCGTCTGTCTTTCAAGCCTTTGTAAAACATGTCAGAAGTTAGCAGATTCATTCAATTCCAAACAACTATCATTTTGACCACTAAGCCAAAGAGTTAGACAAAAATATTTTGGATTAAATCCTTCCTCTCCTTTTGCTTGTCAAATGTGGAAACAGTTTATTCAGTATGGAACTTACGTTACAGCAGTTTTACTAATGCTACCACGTTTTTTTTCAAACTTTCCCCAACAACTGCTGTTTTGACCCCTTTCGCATCATTTTAAAGAAAATAATGTCTGCTATATAAAATCTTCCCCTACTTGTCTGCTTGTCAAGTACGAAGTCGGATTTCAAATCGGGGCTACCAATCTGTAACTAGAGCTATTTTCGTAACCCATCGTCTGTCTTTCAAGCCTTTGTAAAACATGTCAGAAGTTAGCAGATTCATTCAATTCCAAACAACTATCATTTTGACCACTAAGCCAAAGAGTTAGACAAAAATATTTTGGATTAAATCCTTCCTCTCCTTTTGCTTGTCAAATGTGGAAACAGTTTATTCAGTATGGAACTTACGTTACAGCAGTTTTACTAATGCTACCACGTTTTTTTCAAACTTTCCCAAAAAACTGCAGTTTTGACCCCTTTCGCATCATTTTAAAGAAAAAAATGTCTGCTATATAAAATCTTCCCCTACTTGTCTGCTTGTCAAGTACGAAGTCGGATTTCAAATCGGGGCTACCAATCTGTAACTAGAGCTATTTTCGTAACCCATCGTCTGTCTTTCAAGCCTTTGTAAAACATGTCAGAAGTTAGCAGATTCATTCAATTCCAAACAACTATCATTTTGAAGACTAAGCCAAAGAGTTAGACAAAAATATTTTGGATTAAATCCTTCCTCTCCTTTTGCTTGTCAAATGTGGAAACAGTTTATTCAGTATGGAACTTACGTTACAGCAGTTTTACTAATGCTACCACGTTTTTTTCAAACTTTCCCAAAAAACTGCAGTTTTGACCCCTTTCGCATCATTTTAAAGAAAATAATGTCTGCTATATAAAATCTTCCCCTACTTGTCTGCTTGTCAAGTACGAAGTCGGATTTCAAATCGGGGCTACCAATCTGTAACTAGAGCTATTTTCGTAACCCATCGTCTGTCTTTCAAGCCTTTGTAAAACAAGTCAGAAGTTAGCAGATTCATTCAATTCCAAACAACTATCATTTTGACCACTAAGCCAAAGAGTTAGACAAAAATATTTTGGATTAAATCCTTCCTCTCCTTTTGCTTGTCAAATGTGGAAACAGTTTATTCAGTATGGAACTTACGTTACAGCAGTTTTACTAATGCTACCACGTTTTTTTCAAACTTTCCCCAACAACTGCTGTTTTGACCACTTTCGCAACATTTTAAAGAAAAAAATGTCTGCTATATAAAATCTTCCCCTACTTGTCTGCTTTTCAAGTACGAAGTCGGATTTCAAATCGGGGCTACCAATCTGTAACTAGAGCTATTTTCGTAACCAATGTCTGTCTTTCAAGCCTCTGTAAAACATGTCAGAAGTTAGCAGATTCATTTAATTCCAAACAACTATCATTTAGACCACTAAACTAAATAGTTAGACAAAGATATTTTGGATTAAATCCTTCCTCTTCTTTTGCTTGTCAAATGTGGAAACAGTTTATTCAGTATGGAACTTACGTTGCAGCAGTTTTACTAATGCTACCACGTTTTTTTTCAAACTTTCCCCAACAACTGCTGTTTTGACCCCTTTCGCAACGTTTTAAAGAAAAAAATGTCTGCCATATAAAATCTTCCCCTACTTGTCTGCTTTTCAAGTACGAAGTCGGATTTCAAATCGGGGCTACCAATCTGTAACTAGAGCTATTTTCGTAACCCATCGTCTGTCTTTCAAGCCTCTGTAAAACATGTCAGAAGTTAGCAGATTCATTTAATTCCAAACAACTATCATTTTGACCACTAAACTAAATAGTTAGACAAAATATTTTGGATTAAATCCTTCCTCTTCTTTTGCTTGTCAAATGTGGAAACAGTTTATTCAGTATGGAACTTACGTTACAGCAGTTTTACTAATGCTACCACGTTTTTTTCAAACTTTCCCAAAAAACTGCTGTTTTGACCCCTTTTGCATCATTTTTAAGAAAATAATGTCTGCTATATAAAATCTTCCCCTACTTGTCTGCTTGTCAAGTACGAAGTCGGATTTCAAATCGGGGCTACCAATCTGTAACTAGAGCTATTTTCGTAACCCATCGTCTGTCTTTCAAGCCTTTGTAAAACATGTCAGAAGTTAGCAGATTCATTCAATTCCAAACAACTATCATTTGACCACTAAGCCAAAGAGTTAGACAAAAATATTTTGGATTAAATCCTTCCTCTCCTTTTGCTTGTCAAATGTGGAAACAGTTTATTCAGTATGGAACTTACGTTACAGCAGTTTTACTAATGCTACCACGTTTTTTTCAAACTTTCCCAAAAAACTGCTGTTTTGACCCCTTTCGCATCATTTTAAAGAAAATAATGTCTGCTATATAAAATCTTCCCCTACTTGTCTGCTTGTCAAGTACGAAGTCGGATTTCAAATCGGGGCTACCAATCTGTAACTAGAGCTATTTTCGTAACCCATCGTCTGTCTTTCAAGCTTTTGTAAAACAAGTCAGAAGTTAGCAGATTCATTCAATTCCAAACAACTATCATTTTGACCACTAAGCCAAAGAGTTAGACAAAAATATTTTGGATTAAATCCTTCCTCTCCTTTTGCTTGTCAAATGTGGAAACAGTTTATTCAGTATGGAACTTACGTTGCAGCAGTTTTACTAATGCTACCACGTTTTTTTTCAAACTTTCCCCAACAACTGCTGTTTTGACCCCTTTCGCAACATTTTAAAGAAAAAAATGTCTGCCATATAAAATCTTCCCCTAATTGTCTGCTTTTCAAGTACGAAGTCGGATTTCAAATCGGGGCTACCAATCTGTAACTAGAGCTATTTTCGTAACCCATCGTCTGTCTTTCAAGCCTCTGTAAAACATGTCAGAAGTTAGCAGATTCATTTAATTCCAAACAACTATCATTTTGACCACTAAACTAAATAGTTAGACAAAAATATTTTGGATTAAATCCTTCCTCTTCTTTTGCTTGTCAAATGTGGAAACAGTTTATTCAGTATGGAACTTACGTTACAGCAGTTTTACTAATGCTACCACGTTTTTTTCAAACTTTCCCAAAAAACTGCTGTTTTGACCCCTTTCGCATCATTTTTAAGAAAATAATGTCTGCTATATAAAATCTTCCCCTACATACATAAGGGAAGTCTGGGACGGGAGCCGTATGGTTAGTGAAGAAAGTCCCATTGCAAATGTACGGTCCCTTACCTGACGTCTTAATACGTCGCAGAAAATCGCGGACGGCGTCGGGCCGTGGGCGGCGGAGAGCTCTTTCAGGAAGTCACTCAAAAAAACGTTTCGGAATTTCGGTTTCCGTTTTATAAAAATGACAAATTTTTGACTTTTTTCTGCATTCTCGAAAATTCCCACAAGAGGGAAAATAAATCATATTGCAGGCGCACGAGCACGTGGCAAACGAGCGCGGCCTTTTCTCCTAAACTGAAAATATTTCGAAGACGAAACTCGGCGAGCGTAGGTTTGGAGTAATGGGCAGTTGGCCCCGAACAAGATGGCGTCGAGACCTCGGCGCTTTTTGAGTTATGGCCATTTTTCTGGGATTAAAGGGTTAAAACGCAAGTAGGGTGCTAATTTGACCGCTTCATGTCAAAGTACATAAGCATACGGTGTCAGGAAAAAAAGAACCAGCCATTTATCTATCGTAATTTAAGAGAAAATGTACATTGACCGTTTGGTGATGTTCACAAAGAGGAATTTTTTTTTTCAAAAAAATCACAGATCCAGTTGCAGTGTGTTCAGACGTACATTTTTAAAGTGGGTCTCGATGCTCTGCGAGAATCCTGTGATTTTATATGATTTTATGAAATAACACACACTCATTTAACCCTCTTTAAATAAGTCAGTTCTTAACATAAAGACTTAAAACTCAATATTATATAAGAGCCTACGCCAAGGAGGGTATGTGTTCAATTTCAGCTTCCTATGTCAACTGGAAGTACCTTAAAATGGTGCCACAGGGTCAGGTTTGAAGGGTAATAAAGGTCAGATCTTTTCAAAACTTCACTTGTGTGATTAGACAACCCTCATGAACTGTAATCAGTCATTTATCCCAACAGATGTCAAAGAAAAGCTCTCTCACACAAACACACACACACAAAAAGGAAGGATGGAGTGAAAAAGTACGGTGCTTAAAGACACACAAAGCCCACAATGGCATTACTATTATCTCTAGGCCGTGCCGAGTTCAACGAGATGCCCCGCTTGACCGTAGCTCGCTCGGTCTGAGCGCAGCGACCGTTACAAGAGAACGGACACAAATGACCTTTTGACCTCAATGTCAATTTCATTTGCTTTTGGGACACAGAGAGAGAACCGTTAAGGTTAGAAACACAATTTCACCTCAGGAGTGTTCTTAAGGTCCTCCCGATCTGTGCAAGCCTAACCCTGACCTTGTGGCATTAACCCTTCACAGTTAAAAGAAGGTCTTTACATCAAATAGTTTACAATGAAATGTCTCCCCATTGGAATACATTGACTGCACCTCTAAATTCAACCTAAAGCCTATGTGGGTTATGATTTTCTTATGAACCTGTCTTTGATGTCAGTCCATCAGGCCACCATGAGGTCTACCTGTGTCGATTCTAAGCTTCCTGGAGCAACCGGAAGTGGTTAAATCACCCTAAAAGTGTTTGCCATAGCCAACCTGCAGTTTGAGAGAAATAGTGCATTCAGCCCTATGTAAATCAGTCAATTTTTAACATACAGACTTAAAACTCAGGATTCTGTAACAGCCTACTCCAGTGATGATATGTGTTTATTTATAGCTTCCTGTGACAACCGGAAGTGCCATAACTGGTGTCAAATGGGCTGTTTCGAAGTGTTAAAAATGTCAAATCTTTCCAAAACTTCATATATGTGAATAGACAACCCTCATGAACTGTAAATCAGTCCTTCATCCCATCAGATTAAAAAAAAAAAAAATACACACCGACACAGAAATGATGGAGGGACACATTGAGGGGCTAAGAGGCAGACAGTGCCTGCAGTAGTTACTTTTGTTCCAACTTTTAAAGAACCGTCAGACCTAGAGTTCTGAAAATTTACAAACCTGTTCTAGACCTCAGGTCGATTGTGCACGGTGAATTATATGGCTCTAGAAGGTTCTCCGATCGATAAAAAGCATCGTGTATTTGCCATGTTTTCAATTCATTTTGACCTCAACGAAACGGACGACATTTAGAAAAGTCCCAGAGTCTCAAGACTAGGTGCGTTGAAACCGGCTCGGCCCATAGAGACAGACCCCAACAAGCCTGTTTGATTGCTCATTCAAGGACCCCGTAGCAAGGCAATGAAAAAAGTGGAATTTCAGCACCAATTAGGGTTTTGCTCGGGCACCGAATGACCTATCGAGCCGAAACTTGGGATTCGAGGTCGCTTCACATAGGGCTAAACATAATGTGTGAACTGGACCCGCAGCTAGAACATAACTACGTATTATTTGTTTTATTATGGTTTAAATGGAAGGCGCTGTGAATTTTGGGCCTGCTCTGAAATATGTTATAGTTGGCATCTAAAGGAGTTGGAAAAAGTGAGTTTGGAGTCAGATGGTATCAGTTTGGTGTCTGAAAATATCTATTTGACTGATGGACACTGACTTGCTCGTTGACTTTTGTACATTTGCAATATGTTTCAACGGGGAGGTACCATGAGGAAAAAGCGACATGATGAAATTTCACGAAACGAGCGATGGAGAGGAACCACTATCACTGCCCGGCCATCCTGAGGTCATCAGACCGTTGACTTTTGCATTTCTAAAGTATTTAAGAGAATGTACGTTACATTTGCAATATGATTCAACATCACATCATATTGCAAATGCACGTTAGATTTGCAATATGATGTGATGTTGAATCATATTGCAAATGTAACGTGCATTCTTTAAATACTTTAGAAATACAAAAGTCAACGTCCTGATGACCTCAGGATGGCCGGGCAGTGATAGTGGTTCCTCTCCAACGCTCGTTGCGTGAAATTTCATCATGTCGATTTTGGTGATGGTACCCCCGCGTTGAAACATATTGCAAATGTACAAAAGTCGACTAGCAAGTCAACTAGCAAGTGTCAACAAAAGTCAACTAGCAAGTGTCCATCAGTCAATTGGATATTTTCAGACACCAAACTGATACCATCTGACTCCAAACTCACTTTTTACAACTCCTTTAGAAGCCAACTATCACATATTTCAGAGCAGGCCCAAAATTCACAGCGCCTTCCATGAATGCACCAAAATAGCATTCTGAAATCACCACTAAAATGACATCGCCATATTCTCCAGGCCGTGCCGAGTTCAACGGGATGCCCCGCTTGACCGTAGCTCGCTCGGTCTGAGCGCAGCGACCGTTACAAGAGAACGGACACAAATGACCTTTTGACCTCAATGTCAATTTCATTTGCTTTTGGGAGACAGAGAGAGAACCGTTAAGGTTAGAAGCACAATTTCACCTCAGGAACAATCCTAAGGTCCTCCCGATCTGTGCAAGCCTAACCTTGACCTTGTGGCATTAACCCTTCACAGTTAAAAGAAGGCGTTTACATCAAACATTTTACAATGACATTTCGCCCCATAGGAATACATTGACTGCTCCTCTAAATTCAACCTGAAGCCTATGTGGGTTATGAATGTCTTATGAACCTGTCTTTGATAACAATCCATCAGGCTACTATGAGGTCTACCTGTGTTGATTTTAAGCTACCTGGAGCAACCGGAAGTGGTTAAAATCACCCTAAAAAGTGTCCAGATATACATGACTTGCAATTTTGAAAATCACTGCATTCAACCCTATGTAGATCAGTCAATTCTTAACGTATAGACTTAAAACTCAGGATTCTGTAACAGCATACCCCAGTCAAGATATGTGTTTACCTATAGCTTCCTGTGCCAACCGGAAGTGCCTTAAAATGGTGTCATGGTGCTGTTTCGAAGGGTTAAAAAGGTCAGAACTTTTCAAAACTTCATTTGTGTGATTAGACAAGCCTCATGAACTGTAAATCAGTCATTTCTCTAAGCAGATGTCAAAGGAAAGCTCTCTCTCACACAAAAACACACACACAAAGCAATGATGGAGTGAAAAAGTACGGTGCTTAAAGACACACAAAGCCGGCAATGGCATTCCCATTATCCCTAGGCCGTGCCGAGTTCAACGAGATGCCCCGCTTGACCGTAGCTCACTCGGTCTGAGAGCAGCGACCGTTACAAGAGAACGGACACGAATGACCTTTTGACCTCAATGTCAATTTTATTTGCTTTTGGGAGACAGAGAGAGAACCGTTAAGGTTAGAAACACAATTTCACCTCAGGAATGTTCTTAAGGTCCTCCCGATCTGTGCAAGCCTAACTTTGACCTTGTGGCATTAACCCTTCACAGTTAAAAGAAGGTGTTTACATCAAACAGTTTACAATGACATTTCGCCCCATAGGAATACATTGACTGCTCCCCTAAATTCAACCTGAAGCCTATGTGGGTTATGAATGTCTTATGAACCTGTCTTTGATGACAGTCCATTAGGCCACCATGAGGTCTACCTGTGTCGATTCTAAGCTTCCTGGAGCAACCGGAAGTGGTTAAAATCACCCTAAAAGTGTTTGCAATAAGCACCCTGCAATTTGAGAGAAATAGTGCATTCAGCCCTATGTAAATCAGTCAATTTTTAACATATAGACTTAAAACTCAGGATTCTGTAACAGCATACTCCAGTGAGTATATGTCTTTACTTTCAGCTTCCTGTGCCAACCGGAAGTGCCATAATTGGTGTCAAATGGGCTGTTTTGAAGGGTTAAAAATGTCAAATCTTTCCAAAACTTCATAATTGTGATTAGGCAACCCTCCTGAACTGTAAATCAGTCATTAGTCCCATCAGATTTCAAAGAAAAATTTACACACCCAAACAGAAATGATGGAGGGACACACTGAGGGGCTAAGAGGCAGACAGTGCCTGTGGTAGTTACTTTTGTTCCCACTTTTAAAGAACCGTCAGACCTAGAGTTCTGAAACTTTGGAAACCTATTCTAGACCTCAGGTTGATTGTGCACGGTGAGTTATGTGGCTCTAGAAGGTTCTCAGACCGATAAACAGCCTCGTGTATTTGCAGTGTTTTCAATTCATTTTCAGCTCAACGAAACTGACGACATTTAGAAAAGTCCCAGAGTCTCAAGACTAGGTGCATTGAAACCGGCTCGGCCCATAGAGACAGACCCCAACGAGCCTGTTTGATTGCTCATTCAAGGACCTCGTAGCAAGGCAATGAAAAAAGTGGATTTTCAGCACCAATTAGCGTTTTGCTCGGACACCGAATGACCTATCGAGCCGAAACTTGGGATTCCAGGTCGCCTCACATAGGGCTAAACATAATGTGAATATTGGACCCGCAGCTAGAACATAACTACGTATTATTTGTTTTATTATGGTTTAAATGGAAGGCGCTGTGAATTTTGGGCCTGCTCTGAAATATGTGATAGTTGGCTTCTAAAGGAGTTGGTAAAAGTGAGTTTGGTGTCAGATGGTATCAGTTTGGTGTCTGAATATATCTAATTGACTGATGGACACCGACTTGCTACTTGACTTTTGTACATTTGCAATATGTTTCAACGGGGGGGTACCATCACAAAAAGCGACATGATGAAATTTAACACAACGAGCGATGGAGAGGAACCACTATCACTGCCCGGCCATCCTGAGGTCATCAGACCGTTGACTTTTGCATTTCTAAAGTATTTAAGAGAATGTACGTTACATTTGCAATATGATTCAACATCACATCATATTGCAAATGCACGTTAGATTTGCAATATGATTCAACACATCATATTGCAAATGTAACAGTGTGTGTTATGTTTGCAATATGATTCAACACATCATATTGCAAACGTAACAGTGTGTGTTATGTTTGCAATATGATTCAACACATCATATTGCAAATGTAACAGTGTGTGTTATGTTTGCAATATGATCCAACACATCATATTGCAAACGTAACAGTGTGTGTTATGTTTGCAATATGATTCAACACATCATATTGCAAATATAACAGTGTGTGTTTGCAATATGATTCAACAGTGTGTTATGTTTGCAATATGATGTGGTGTTTTTCACTGTTGAATCATATGCAAATGTAACGTGCATTCTTTAAATAAACCCTATGTGGGTTATGAATGTCTTATGAACCTGTCTTCAATGACAATCCATCAAGCCACTATGAGGTCTACCTGTGTTGATTCTAAGCTTCCTGGAGCAACCGGAAGTGATAAAATCACCCTAAAAGTGTTTTACCCAACCAGCAGTTTGTGATATATAGTGCATTCAACCCTGTGTAAATCAGTCAGTTCTTAACGTATAGACTTAAAACTCAGGATTCTGTAAAAGCATACCCCGATCAGGATAGGTGTTTACTTATAGCTTCCTGTGCCAACCGGAAGTGCCTTAAAATGGGGTCATAGGTGCTGTTTCAAAGGGTTAAAAAAGTCAGATCTTTCCAAAACTTTAAGTGTGTGATTAGGCAACCCTCATGAAGTGTAAATCAGTCATTTCTCTAATCAGATGTCAAAGAAAAGCTCACACACACACACACAGACACACACAGCAAGGATGGAATGAAAAAGTATGGTGCTTAAAGACACACAGAGCCTTAAATGCTTTTAGGGGGGATCCAGACTTCCATACCCGCTCTGGGAGCACTATACTACGGGCAAAAATCAATGGGTGCTGGCCTGAGTGATTTATGGAGGTTTTCAAAAAAAGTCAAAAAATATTCTGTTTCATGTTTTGGGTTACCACACACGATTTTCAATACAGTTTTAAATGCTTCATTTTGGCCTTTAAAAAAAAAAGTTATTTTCGACTATGAAGGGGGTGATACGTTTTTTCCAAATTTTTGACATTTTTTACTTCCTATGAAATCACATTCCAAATGCACAAAACATATTCCTTAAGTACAAGTAAACATTTATAAAAAATTATGATAATAAAATGTGACTAAAGTACTTTCATACAGTTCTTACACATGTGTAATTGACATAAAACTCTAAAGAATTTCAAAAAACGGTCCAGAAAGCACTTTTTTAAAGGGGGTGATATGTTTTTTCCAAATTTTTGACATTTTTGACTTATGACTTTTGACTTCCTATGAAATCACATTCCAAATGCACAAAACAAATTCCTTAAGTCCAAATAAAAATGTCCAAAAAATTATGTTAATAAAATTTGACAAAAGTATTTTCATACAGTTCTTACACATGTGTAATTGACATAAAACTCGAAAGAATTTCGAAAAAAGGTCCAGAAAGCACTTTTTTAAGGGGGTTATAAATTTTTGCCAAAACTTTCAAAATCTCAAAATTTTACTCTTGGGTCTTGACTTGCGTTACAAAAGGCCTATGAAAAATTTAGATAGAAAACACTCGCCCACTATAGGATTTTTGGGGTGTTACACAGCTCATTTACAATATGGCATTTGCCATCAACTTTGGACGAAACAGCGCCGGATGTAATATGAAATCCCACACAATCCCATCGTGTATATGGTCCGCTCGGTGCCAATAAGTTGCCATGTTATTTTGTACAATTGGGGGGGGACTTCCCTTACATTAGTAAAACTGCTGTAACGTAAGTTCCATACTGAATAAACTGTTTCCACATTTGACAAGCAAAAGGAGAGGAAGGATTTAATCCAAAATATTTTTGTCTAACTCTTTAGTTTAGTGGTCAAAATGATAGTTGTTTGGAATTAAATGAATCTACTAACTTCTGACATGTTTTACAGAGGCTTGAAAGACAGACGATGGGTTACGAAA
>NW_024059048.1:0-41971 GCF_016432855.1 Salvelinus namaycush | reverse complement strand
CTGAGTCGGTTCTGTCTGTCTGAGTGGGTTCTGTCTGTCTGTCTGAGTGGGTTCTGTCTGTCTGTCTGAGTGGGTTCTGTCTGTCTGTCTGAGTGGGTTCTGTCTGTCTGAGTGGGTTCTGTCTGTCTGAGTGGGTTCTGTCTGTCTGAGTGGGTTCTGTCTGTCTGAGTGGGTTCTGTCTGTCTGAGAGGGTTCTGTCTGTCTGAGAGGGTTCTGTCTGTCTGAGTGGGTTCTGTCTGTCTGAGTGGGTTCTGTCTGTCTGAGTGGGTTCTGTCTGTCTGAGTGGATTCTGTCTGTCTGTCTGAGTGGATTCTGTCTGTCTGTCTGAATGGGTTATGTCTGTCTGAGTGGGTTCTGTCTGTCTGAGTGGGTTCTGTCTGTCTGAGTGGGTTCTGTCTGTCTGTCTGAGTGGATTCTGTCTGTCTGTCTGAGTGGGTTCTGTCTGTCTGTCTGAGTGGATTCTGTCTGTCTGTCTGAGTGGGTTCTGTCTGTCTGTCTGAGTGGATTCTGTCTGTCTGTCTGAGTGGGTTCTGTCTGTCTGAGTGGGTTCTGTCTGTCTGAGTGGGTTCTGTCTGCCTGTCTGAGTGGATTCTGTCTGTCTGTCTGAGTGGGTTCTGTCTGTCTGTCTGAGTGGATTCTGTCTGTCTGTCTGAGTGGGTTCTGTCTGTCTGTCTGTCTGTCTGTCTGTCTGTCTGTCTGTCTGAGTGGGTTCTGCCTGTCTGTCTGTCTGTCTGTCTGTCTGTCTGTCTGTCTGTCTGAGTGGGTTCTGTCTGTCTGTCTGTCTGAGTGGGTTCTGTCTGTCTGTCTGAGTGGGTTCTGTCTGTCTGTCTGTCTGTCTGTCTGTCTGAGTGGGTTCTGTTGGTCTGAGTGGGTTCTGTCTGTCTGTCTGAGTGGGTTCTGTCTGTCTGTCTGAGTGGGTTCTGTCTGTCTGTCTGAGTGGGTTCTGTCTGTCTGTCTGTCTGTCTGTCTGTCTGTCTGTCTGCCTGTCTGTCTGTCTGTCTGAGTGGGTTCTGCCTGTCTGTCTGTCTGTCTGAGTGGGTTCTGTCTGTCTGTCTGTCTGAGTGGGTTCTGTCTGTCTGTCTGTCTGTCTGTCTGTCTGTCTGTCTGTCTGTCTGTCTGTCTGTCTGTCTGAGTGGGTTCTGTCTGTCTGTCTGTCTGTCTGTCTGTCTGTCTGTCTGTATGTCTGTCTGTCTGTCTGTCTGTCTGTCTGTCTGTCTGTATGTCTGTCTGTCTGTCTGAGTGGGTTCTGTCTGTCAGTCTGTCTGTCTGAGTGGGTTCTGTCTGTCTGTCTGTCTGTCTGTCTGTCTGTCTGTCTGTCTGTCTGTCTGTCTGTCTGTCTGTCTGTCTGTCTGAGTGGGTTCTGTCTGTCTGCCTGTCTGAGTGGGTTCTGTCTGTCTGTCTGAGTGGGTTCTGTCTGTCTGTCTGAGTGGGTTCTGTCTGTCTGTCTGTCTGTCTGAGTGGGTTCTGTCTGTCTGTCTGTCTGTCTGAGTGGGTTCTGCCTGTCTGTCTGAGTGGGTTCTGCCTGTCTGTCTGAGTGGGTTCTGTCTGTCTGTCTGAGTGGGTTCTGTCTGTCTGTCTGAGTGGGTTCTGTCTGTCTGTCTGAGTGGGTTCTGTCTGTCTGAGTGGGTTCTGTCTGTCTGTCTGAGTGGGTTCTGTCTCTCTGTCTGAGTGGGTTCTGTCTGTCTGTCTGTCTGTCTGTCTGTCTGTCTGTCTGTCTGAGTGGGTTCTGTCTGTCTGTCTGAGTGGGTTCTGTCTGTCTGAGTGGGTTCTGTCTGTCTGTCTGAGTGGGTTCTGTCTGTCTGTCTGTCTGTCTGTCTGAGTGGGTTCTGTCTGTCTGTCTGAGTGGGTTCTGTCTGTCTGTCTGTCTGTCTGTGTGGGTTCTGTCTGTCTGTCTGAGTGGGTTCTGTCTGTCTGTCTGAGTGGGTTCTGTCTGTCTGTCTGAGTGGGTTCTGTCTGTCTGAGTGGGTTCTGTCTGTCTGTCTGAGTGGGTTCTGTCTCTCTGTCTGAGTGGGTTCTGTCTGTCTGTCTGTCTGTCTGTCTGTCTGTCTGTCTGTCTGTCTGTCTGAGTGGGTTCTGTCTGTCTGTCTGAGTGGGTTCTGTCTGTCTGTCTGAGTGGGTTCTGTCTGTCTGTCTGAGTGGGTTCTGTCTGTCTGTCTGTCTGTCTGTCTGTCTGTCTGTCTGTCTGAGTGGGTTCTGTCTGTCTGTCTGAGTGGGTTCTGTCTGTCTGTCTGTCTGTCTGTGTGGGTTCTGTCTGTCTGTCTGTCTGTCTGTCTGTCTGTCTGTCTGTCTGAGTGGGTTCTGTCTGTCTGTCTGTCTGTCTGTCTGTTTGTCTGAGTGGGTTCTGTCTGTCTGTCTGTCTGTCTGTCTGTCTGTCTGTCTGTCTGTCTGTCTGTCTGTCTGTCTGAGTGGGTTCTGTCTGTCTGTCTGAGTGGGTTCTGTCTGTCTGTCTGAGAGGGTTCTGTCTGTCTGTCTGTCTGTCTGTCTGTCTGTCTGTCTGTCTGTCTGTCTGTCTGTCTGTCTGAGTGGGTTCTGTCTGTCTGAGTGGGTTCTGTCTGTCTGTCTGAGTGGGTTCTGTCTGTCTGTCTGAGTGGGTTCTGTCTGTCTGTCTGTCTGTCTGTCTGTCTGTCTGTCTGTCTGTCTGTCTGTCTGTCTGTCTGTCTGTCTGTCTGAGTGGGTTCTGCCTGTCTGTCTGTCTGTCTGTCTGTCTGTCTGTCTGTCTGAGTGGGTTCTGTCTGTCTGTCTGTCTGAGTGGGTTCTGTCTGTCTGTCTGAGTGGGTTCTGTCTGTCTGTCTGTCTGTCTGTCTGTCTGTCTGTCTGTCTGTCTGTCTGTCTGTCTGTCTGTCTGTCTGTCTGTCTGTCTGAGTGGGTTCTGTCTGTCTGAGTGGGTTCTGTCTGTCTGTCTGAGTGGGTTCTGTCTGTCTGTCTGAGTGGGTTCTGTCTGTCTGTCTGAGTGGGTTCTGTCTGTCTGTCTGTCTGTCTGTCTGTCTGTCTGTCTCTGTCTGTCTGTCTGAGTGGGTTCTGCCTGTCTGTCTGTCTGTCTGTCTGTCTGTCTGTCTGTCTGTCTGTCTGAGTGGGTTCTGTCTGTCTGTCTGTCTGAGTGGGTTCTGTCTGTCTGTCTGAGTGGGTTCTGTCTGTCTGTCTGTCTGTCTGTCTGTCTGTCTGTCTGTCTGTCTGTCTGTCTGAGTGGGTTCTGTCTGTCTGAGTGGGTTCTGTCTGTCTGTCTGAGTGGGTTCTGTCTGTCTGTCTGAGTGGGTTCTGTCTGTCTGTCTGTCTGTCTGTCTGTCTGTCTGTCTGTCTGTCTGTCTGTCTGTCTGTCTGTCTGTCTGTCTGAGTGGGTTCTGCCTGTCTGTCTGTCTGTCTGAGTGGGTTCTGTCTGTCTGTCTGTCTGAGTGGGTTCTGTCTGTCTGTCTGTCTGTCTGTCTGTCTGTCTGAGTGGGTTCTGTCTGTCTGTCTGTCTGTCTGTCTGTCTGTCTGTCTGTCTGTCTGTATGTCTGTCTGTCTGTCTGTCTGTCTGTCTGTCTGTCTGTCTGTCTGTATGTCTGTCTGTCTGTCTGAGTGGGTTCTGTCTGTCAGTCTGTCTGTCTGAGTGGGTTCTGTCTATCTGTCTGTCTGTCTGTCTGTCTGTCTGAGTGGGTTCTGCCTGTCTGTCTGTCTGCCTGAGTGGGTTCTGTCTGTCTGTCTGTCTGAGTGGGTTCTGTCTGTCTGTCTGTCTGTCTGTCTGTCTGTCTGTCTGTCTGTCTGTCTGTCTGTCTGTCTGTCTGTCTGTCTGTCTGAGTGGGTTCTGTCTGTCTGTCTGTCTGTCTGTCTGTCTGTCTGTCTGTCTGTCTGTCTGTATGTATGTCTGTCTGTCTGTCTGTCTGTCTGTCTGTCTGTCTGTATGTCTGTCTGTCTGTCTGAGTGGGTTCTGTCTGTCAGTCTGTCTGTCTGAGTGGGTTCTGTCTGTCTGTCTGTCTGTCTGTCTGTCTGTCTGTCTGTCTGTCTGTCTGTCTGTCTGTCTGTCTGTCTGTCTGTCTGAGTGGGTTCTGTCTGTCTGCCTGTCTGAGTGGGTTCTGTCTGTCTGTCTGAGTGGGTTCTGTCTGTCTGTCTGAGTGGGTTCTGTCTGTCTGTCTGTCTGTCTGAGTGGGTTCTGTCTGTCTGTCTGTCTGTCTGAGTGGGTTCTGCCTGTCTGTCTGAGTGGGTTCTGCCTGTCTGTCTGAGTGGGTTCTGTCTGTCTGTCTGAGTGGGTTCTGTCTGTCTGTCTGAGTGGGTTCTGTCTGTCTGAGTGGGTTCTGTCTGTCTGTCTGAGTGGGTTCTGTCTCTCTGTCTGAGTGGGTTCTGTCTGTCTGTCTGTCTGTCTGTCTGTCTGTCTGAGTGGGTTCTGTCTGTCTGTCTGAGTGGGTTCTGTCTGTCTGAGTGGGTTCTGTCTGTCTGTCTGAGTGGGTTCTGTCTGTCTGTCTGTCTGTCTGTGTGGGTTCTGTCTGTCTGTCTGAGTGGGTTCTGTCTGTCTGTCTGAGTGGGTTCTGTCTGTCTGTCTGAGTCGGTTCTGTCTGTCTGAGTGGGTTCTGTCTGTCTGTCTGAGTGGGTTCTGTCTCTCTGTCTGAGTGGGTTCTGTCTGTCTGTCTGTCTGTCTGTCTGTCTGTCTGTCTGTCTGTCTGTCTGTCTGTCTGAGTGGGTTCTGTCTGTCTGTCTGAGTGGGTTCTGTCTGTCTGTCTGAGTGGGTTCTGTCTGTCTGTCTGAGTGGGTTCTGTCTGTCTGTCTGAGTGGGTTCTGTCTGTCTGTCTGAGTGGGTTCTGTCTGTCTGTCTGTCTGTCTGTCTGTGTGGGTTCTGTCTGTCTGTCTGTCTGTCTGTCTGTCTGTCTGTCTGTCTGTCTGTCTGTCTGTCTGTCTGTCTGTCTGTTTGTCTGAGTGGGTTCTGTCTGTCTGTCTGTCTGTCTGTCTGTCTGTCTGTCTGTCTGTCTGTCTGTCTGTCTGTCTGAGTGGGTTCTGTCTGTCTGTCTGAGTGGGTTCTGTCTGTCTGTCTGAGTGGGTTCTGTCTGTCTGTCTGAGTGGGTTCTGTCTGTCTGTCTGTCTGAGTGGGTTCTGTCTGTCTGTCTGAGTGGGTTCTGTCTGTCTGTCTGAGTGGGTTCTGTCTGTCTGTCTGAGTGGGTTATGTCTGTCTGTCTGAGTGGGTTCTGTCTGTCTGTCTGTCTGAGTGGGTCCTGTCTGTCTGTCTGAGTGGGTTCTGTCTGTCTGTCTGAGTGGGTTCTGTCTGTCTGTCTGAGTGGGTTCTGTCTGTCTGTCTGTCTGTCTGAGTGGGTTCTGTCTGTCTGTCTGAGTGGGTTCTGTCTGTCTGTCTGTCTGTGTGGGTTCTGTCTGTCTGTCTGTCTGTCTGTCTGTCTGTCTGTCTGTCTGAGTGGGTTCTGTCTGTCTGTCTGTCTGTATGTCTGTCTGTCTGAGTGGGTTCTGCCTGTCTGTCTGTCTGTCTGAGTGGGTTCTGTCTGTCTGTCTGAGTGGGTTCTGTCTGTCTGTCTGTCTGTCTGTCTGTCTGTGTGGGTTCTGTCTGTCTGTCTGTCTGTCTGTCTGAGTGGGTTCTGTCTGTCTGTCTGAGTGGGTTCTGTCTGTCTGTCTGAGTGGGTTCTGTCTGTCTGTCTGTCTGTCTGAGTGGGTTCTGCCTGTCTGTCTGTCTGTCTGAGTGGGTTCTGTCTGTCTGTCTGAGTGGGTTCTGTCTGTCTGTCTGTCTGTGTGGGTTCTGTCTGTCTGTCTGTCTGTCTGTCTGTCTGTCTGTCTGTCTGTCTGTCTGTCTGTCTGTCTGAGTGGGTTCTGTCTGTCTGTCTGTCTGTCTGAGTGGGTTCTGCCTGTCTGTCTGTCTGTCTGTCTGAGTGGGTTCTGTCTGTCTGTCTGTCTGTCTGTCTGTCTGTCTGTCTGTCTGTCTGTGTGGGTTCTGTCTGTCTGTCTGTCTGTCTGTCTGTCTGTCTGTCTGTCTGTCTGTCTGTCTGAGTGGGTTCTGTCTGTCTGTCTGTCTGTCTGAGTGGGTTCTGTCTGTCTGTCTGAGTGGGTTCTGTCTGTCTGTCTGTCTGTCTGAGTGGGTTCTGCCTGTCTGTCTGTCTGTCTGAGTGGGTTCTGTCTGTCTGTCTGAGTGGGTTCTGTCTGTCTGTCTGTCTGTGTGGGTTCTGTCTGTCTGTCTGTCTGTCTGTCTGTCTGTCTGTCTGTCTGTCTGTCTGTCTGTCTGTCTGTCTGAGTGGGTTCTGTCTGTCTGTCTGAGTGGGTTCTGTCTGTCTGTCTGTCTGTCTGTCTGTCTGTCTGTCTGAGTGGGTTCTGTCTGTCTGTCTGAGTGGGTTCTGTCTGTCTGTCTGTCTGTCTGTGTGGGTTCTGTCTGTCTGTCTGTCTGTCTGTCTGTCTGTCTGTCTGTCTGTCTGTCTGTCTGTCTGTCTGTCTGTCTGAGTGGGTTCTGTCTGTCTGTCTGTCTGTCTGTCTGTCTGTCTGTCTGTCTGTCTGTCTGTCTGTCTGTCTGTCTGTCTGTCTGTCTGTTTGTCTGAGTGGGTTCTGTCTGTCTGTCTGTCTGTCTGTCTGTCTGTCTGTCTGTCTGTCTGTCTGTCTGTCTGTCTGTCTGAGTGGGTTCTGTCTGTCTGTCTGAGTGGGTTCTGTCTGTCTGTCTGAGTGGGTTCTGTCTGTCTGTCTGAGTGGGTTCTGTCTGTCTGTCTGTCTGTCTGAGTGGGTTCTGTCTGTCTGTCTGAGTGGGTTCTGTCTGTCTGTCTGAGTGGGTTCTGTCTGTCTGTCTGAGTGGGTTCTGTCTGTCTGTCTGTCTGAGTGGGTTCTGTCTGTCTGTCTGAGTGGGTTCTGTCTGTCTGTCTGAGTGGGTTCTGTCTGTCTGTCTGAGTGGGTTCTGTCTGTCTGTCTGTCTGTCTGAGTGGGTTCTGTCTGTCTGTCTGAGTGGGTTCTGTCTGTCTGTCTGTCTGTGTGGGTTCTGTCTGTCTGTCTGTCTGTCTGTCTGTCTGTCTGTCTGTCTGTCTGTCTGTCTGTCTGTCTGAGTGGGTTCTGTCTGTCTGTCTGTCTGTCTGTCTGTCTGAGTGGGTTCTGCCTTTCTGTCTGTCTGTCTGAGTGGGTTCTGTCTGTCTGTCTGAGTGGGTTCTGTCTGTCTGTCTGTCTGTCTGTCTGTCTGTCTGTCTGTCTGTGTGGGTTCTGTCTGTCTGTCTGTCTGTCTGTCTGTCTGAGTGGGTTCTGTCTGTCTGTCTGTCTGTCTGAGTGGGTTCTGTCTGTCTGTCTGAGTGGGTTCTGTCTGTCTGTCTGTCTGTCTGAGTGGGTTCTGCCTGTCTGTCTGTCTGTCTGAGTGGGTTCTGTCTGTCTGTCTGAGTGGGTTCTGTCTGTCTGTCTGTCTGTGTGGGTTCTGTCTGTCTGTCTGTCTGTCTGTCTGTCTGTCTGTCTGTCTGTCTGTCTGTCTGAGTGGGTTCTGTCTGTCTGTCTGTCTGAGTGGGTTCTGTCTGTCTGTCTGTCTGTCTGTCTGTCTGTCTGTCTGTCTGAGTGGGTTCTGTCTGTCTGTCTGTCTGTCTGAGTGGGTTCTGTCTGTCTGTCTGAGTGGGTTCTGTCTGTCTGTCTGAGTGGGTTCTGTCTCTCTGTCTGAGTGGGTTCTGTCTGTCTGTCTGTCTGTCTGAGTGGGTTCTGTCTGTCTGTCTGAGTGGGTTCTGTCTGTCTGTCTGAGTGGGTTCTGTCTGTCTGTCTGAGTGGGTTCTGTCTGTCTGTCTGTCTGAGTGGGTTCTGTCTGTCTGTCTGAGTGGGTTCTGTCTGTCTGTCTGAGTGGGTTCTGTCTGTCTGTCTGTCTGAGTGGGTTCTGTCTGTCTGTCTGAGTGGGTTCTGTCTGTCTGTCTGAGTGGGTTCTGTCTGTCTGAGTGGGTTCTGTCTGTCTGAGTGGGTTCTGTCTGTCTGAGTGGGTTATGTCTGTCTGAGTGGGTTCTGTCTGTCTGTCTGAGTGGGTTCTGTCTGTCTGTCTGTCTGTCTGTCTGTCTGAGTGGGTTCTGTCTGTCTGAGTGGGTTCTGTCTGTCTGTCTGAGTTGGTTCTGTCTGTCTGTCTGAGTGGGTTCTGTCTGTCTGAGTGGGTTCTGTCTGTCTGAGTGGGTTCTGTCTGTCTGAGTGGGTTCTGTCTGTCTGAGTGGGTTCTGTCTGTCTGTCTGAGTGGGTTCTGTCTGTCTGAGTGGGTTCTGTCTGTCTGAGTGGGTTCTGTCTGTCTGTCTGAGTGGGTTCTGTCTGTCTGTCTGAGTGGGTTCTGTCTGTCTGTCTGAGTGGGTTCTGTCTGTCTGTCTGAGTGGGTTCTGTCTGTCTGAGTGGGTTCTGTCTGTCTGAGTGGGTTCTGTCTGTCTGAGTGGGTTCTGTCTGTCTGAGTGGGTTCTGTCTGTCTGAGAGGGTTCTGTCTGTCTGAGTGGGTTCTGTCTGTCTGAGTGGGTTCTGTCTGTCTGAGTGGGTTCTGTCTGTCTGAGTGGATTCTGTCTGTCTGTCTGAGTGGATTCTGTCTGTCTGTCTGAATGGGTTATGTCTGTCTGAGTGGGTTCTGTCTGTCTGAGTGGGTTCTGTCTGTCTGTCTGAGTGGATTCTGTCTGTCTGTCTGAGTGGATTCTGTCTGTCTGTCTGAGTGGGTTCTGTCTGTCTGTCTGAGTGGATTCTGTCTGTCTGTCTGAGTGGGTTCTGTCTGTCTGTCTGAGTGGATTCTGTCTGTCTGTCTGAGTGGGTTCTGTCTGTCTGAGTGGGTTCTGTCTGTCTGAGTGGGTTCTGTCTGCCTGTCTGAGTGGATTCTGTCTGTCTGTCTGAGTGGGTTCTGTCTGTCTGTCTGAGTGGATTCTGTCTGTCTGTCTGAGTGGGTTCTGTCTGTCTGAGTGGGTTCTGTCTGTCTGAGTGGGTTCTGTCTGTCTGAGTGGGTTCTGTCTGTCTGAGTGGGTTCCGTCTGTCTGAGTGGATTCTGTCTGTCTGAGTGGATTCTGTCTGTCTGTCTGAGTGGATTCTGTCTGTCTGAGTGGGTTCTGTCTGTCTGAGTGGGTTCTGTCTGTCTGAGTGGGTTCTGTCTGTCTGAGTGGGTTCTGTCTGTCTGAGTGGATTCTGTCTGTCTGAGTGGATTCTGTCTGTCTGTCTGAGTGGGTTCTGTCTGTCTGTCTGTCTGAGTGGGTTCTGTCTGTCTGAGTGGGTTCTGTCTGTCTGAGTGGGTTCTGTTTGTCTGTCTGAGTGGGTTCTGTCTGTCTGTCTGAGTGGGTTCTGTCTGTCTGTCTGAGTGGGTTCTGTCTGTCTGTCTGAGTGGGTTCTGTCTGTCTGTCTGAGTGGGTTCTGTCTGTCTGTCTGAGTGGGTTCTGTCTGTCTGAGTGGGTTCTGTCTGTCTGAGTGGGTTCTGTCTGTCTGAGTGGGTTCTGTCTGTCTGAGTGGGTTCTGTCTGTCTGAGTGGGTTCTGTCTGTCTGAGTGGGTTCCGTCTGTCTGAGTGGATTCTGTCTGTCTGAGTGGATTCTGTCTGTCTGAGTGGGTTCTGTCTGTCTGAGTGGGTTCTGTCTGTCTGAGTGGGTTCTGTCTGTCTGAGTGGGTTCCGTCTGTCTGAGTGGATTCTGTCTGTCTGAGTGGGTTCCGTCTGTCTGAGTGGATTCTGTCTGTCTGAGTGGATTCTGTCTGTCTGAGTGGGTTCTGTTCTGGCAGCAGATGTTTGGGACTTAAGAGGCTTCAGTCAATGAAAAAAACCTCTTCAGACACGATGACAGTTTTCCCTCGATAACGTAGGTATGCAGAATGCCCAGGCTAGAACAATTACACAACCAAACACACACACACACACACACACACACACACACACACACACACACACACACACACACACACACACACACACACACACACACACACACACACACACACACACACACACACAGACAATGGGAATCCTATGGGAGATCTTGTTTATCCACAGTAAGAAACCACTTTACCACCATGACACATGTCAAATTCTCCATTGATATGCCTCAGAACAATGTGTGTGTGTGTGTGTGTGTGTGTGTGTGTGTGTGTGTGTGTGTGTGTGTGTGTGTGTGTGTGTGTGTGTGTGTGTGTGTGTGTGTGTGTGTGTGTGTGTGTGTGTGTGTGTGTGGGTGTGTGTGTGTGGGTGTGCGTGTGTCCAATTACATGCATATTGATATGCATACTGGGTAATACGCAGACACACACATGTCCATGTATGTACCCACATAGAGACTAGTGATTAATTCACTCACTCTGTCCTCCAGGAAAACAACAGGATGTACCCCCCTCTTTCAGAAACGACACACATACAGATGGAGGATCTTGATTTGAGCCTGTTCGCTACAGCAGGAAAATGATCCTGCAGCAACAGCAAATGTGAATTATGATGTGGATTATAGTTAATGGACACTTTTGTAGTTGTTGATACATTTCTACCTAAGGGAAAGTCAAGTCTGAAAATTTCTAAGTGGAAATTACAAAAACTTCAGAAGCCTTTTGACTCCTTTTGGTTCCCCTTTTTAAACCTCAAATACAATATATGTTTTAAATGTCCTGCAATGCAGTAAAGTGATCCAGCAACAGAGTGATCAAATTCAAATCCTACATATGAACACACATTTCTGAGTATTTCTGAGATCTAGCTTACCGATCCGGGGAAGCACTTGGAACATGTCATTATTTATTTCTCGAACGCAAACTCACTCATTCAAATAAGAAACATTCATGGAAATAACATTGTCAGAGTCAGAGAGACACAGAGAGAGAGACAGAAAGAGAGAGAGAGAGAGAGAGACAGAGAGAGACAGAAAGAGAGAGTCAGGGCCTTCCTATTCAATTGCTTGAAATCTATGGATATACATGCACTTCATACGCCTTCCACTAGATGTCAACAGGCAGTGGGAGGTGGAATGGGGTGTCTAGCTTGATCTGAGGTCGAACAAGAGCTCTTGGAATGACGTGACCACAATTTCCTTTGTCTACCAAGGCGCGGGAAGGACATCAGCATTGGCTTCTGAAAAGCGTTCGGTATAGACGGCTACTATCTCCGGCTTTGATTTTATTTGATACATGTGACAATATCATCGTAAAATATGTTTTTTCAATATAGTTTTATCAGATTATTCAACGTTTATCGGGAGTTTTGTAGTTTTCTGTTCTCTGCGTTAGGTGAAGATGGACATCTTCGCGCCACTTGGCTAGCTAAGGTTGCTAATTCGACAGGAGAAGAGGACATTCTAAAACCAAACAACGATTTATTCTGGACAAAGGACTCCTTGTCCAAGATTCTGATGGAAGCTCAGCAAAAGTAAGAACCATTTATGATGTTATTTCGTATTTCTGTGGAAAATGTTTAGTCCTATTTTCCTTCCTTTTTGCGGGCGCTGTCTCGCTATAACATAAGCTGTTTGTTATGGTAAAGTTATTTTTAAAAATCTAACACGGCGATTGCATTAAGAACTAGTGTATCTTTAATTTGCTGTCCAACATGTATTTTTTAGTAAAGTTTATGATGAGTTCTTTGATTAGATTAGGTGACTGTCCAAAATATCTCAGGAGATTCTGGTGAATCGATGCTACATATTCACAATGTATAACCATGGTTTGCAGCTCAAAATATGCACATTTTCGAACAAAATATAAGTATAAAAATACACACACAAATATAAAAATATATATTGTATAACCTGATGTTATAGGACTGTCATCTGATGAAGTTGGTCAAGGTTAGTGATTAATTTTACATCTTTTGCTGGTTTTTTGCGATCGCTACCTTTTCCTGCTGATAAATGCGGTTGTGTGTTTGGCTATTGTGGTAAGCTAATATAATGCTATATTGTGTTTTCGCTGTAAAACACTTAAAAAATCGGAAATATTGGCTGGATTCACAAGATGTTTATCTTTCATTTGCTGTACACCATGTTTTTTTTCATAAATGTTTTATGATGAGTATTTAGGTATTTCACGTTGCTCTCTGTAATTAGTCTGGCTGCTTCGGTGCTATTTGTGATTGTAGCTGCAATGTAAAACTATGATTTATACCTCAAATATGCAGATTTTTCGAACAAAACATAAATGTATTGTGTAACATGTTATAAGACTGTCATCTGATGAAGTTGTTTCTTGGTTAGTGACTAATTATATCTATATTTTGTCGTTTTTTTTAAAGCTACCTATGAGGTGGATAAATAGCGTTGTGTGTTTGGCTATTGTGGTGAGCTAACATAAATATATATTGTGTTTTCGCTGTAAAACATTTTAAAAATCGGACATGTTGGCTGGATTCACAAGATGTTTATCTTTCATTTGCTGTATTGGACTTGTTAATGTGTGGAAGTTAAATATTTCTAAAAAATATTTTTTGAATTTCGCAGCGGAGGCAGCGGAATGTTGTGGGGGTTCCGCTAGCGGAACCCCGGGGCGAGAAAGGTTAAAGAAGCCATTGCCCTTCATGGTTGTGATGGCTGGGGTCCGCTCACCAACCAATAATTCACTAAATGGGACAAACACCAAATTGTTTTGCAAAAATATCCTCTGTGTACAACGTAAAACACCAAATAATGCATGCAGAGCAGAATTAGGCCGATACCCGCTAATTATCAAAATCCAGAAAAGAGCCGTTAAATTCTACAACCACCTAAAAGGAAGCGATTCCTAAACCTTCCATAACAAAGCCATCACTGACAGAGAGATGAACCTGGAGAAGAGCCCCCTAAGCAAGCTGGTCCTGGGGCTCTGTTCACCAACTCAAACAGACCCCACAGAGCCCTAGGACAGCAACACATTTAGACACAACCAAAACAAAAAGATCATGAGAAAACAAAAAGATCTATTCAAAATAGAGATGTACGGATAAACCACTTCTCCAATCTTTTTGGCTCTATAACAAAGAACAAAGAACAAAAACATACACATGATAAATTACAAATCTTAGAATCAACTATTAAAGACTACCAGAACCCATTGGATTCTCCAATTACATTGAATGAACTACAGGACACAATACAAACCCTCCAACCCAAAAAGGCCTGTGGTGTTGATGGTATCTTAACTTCTTATGGCTGCAGGGGGCGTATTGAAAAACTGGAAAAATATGTGCCCATTTTCAAACGGCCTCTTAATCAATTTTTGCTCTTACAATATGCATATTATTATTACAATTGGATAGAAAACACTGTCTAGTTTCTAAAACAGGTTTAATTATTTCTCTAAGTGAAACATAACTCTTTTTACAGCCCATTTTCTATCCGGAAGTGAAATTTCCAAGAAGCTATGTCTCTCTTCAAGATACTCTCTATAAAAGGCCTTGGCACTTAGGACTGTAGAAACACGTCACACGCCTTCCCCTGGGTGTCATGCGGAAGTGAGAGAAAAAATGACTTGATTATCTCTGTCAGGGACTGAAAACAACATCTTGGAGTGAGAAGTGCGCACTTAATTTTTTTTTCTGGGCGCGAAGTAGGAACTGGACTGCGCTCCTGGAAAACACTCGTTATAGGTGAATATGACCTCCAGCTTCGATTTTCTTTGATACATGTCACAAAATCATCCTAAAGTATGTTTTTTCAATATACTTTAATTATATTATTGAAATTTATTCTGGACTTTAGACGTGATGCGACGCAAGAATTTTGTCAAGACGGAGAGGTTAGCACGGCATGGCCAGTGTGTCATGCTAATTCAACAGGGACATCGTTCGTTCTGGGTCCAAATGAACACGGTTCTGAACAAAGGACCCTTTGGAGAACATTCTGATGGAAAATCAACAAAGATAAGGACCCAATTTGGGATGCTTTTTCATATATCTGTCGAACTGTGCTATCGCTAGCGTTTGACTAGAATCAATGCTGCTGTGTGTTAGCTATTGTAGTAAGCTAATATAACGATATATTGTGTTTTCGCTGTAAAACACTTCAGAAATCGGAAATATTGTCTGTATTCACAAGATCTTTCTCTTTCATTAGCTATCCACCATATATTTTTCTGAAATCTTTTCTGATGTGAAATTAGTAGTTGACGTTGGTGTCTGTTTTCTCTGGCTACTGCCGTGCGATTTCTGACTGTAGCTATGATGGTGGCTAAGATGGTAGCAGTAATGTAAAACTGATTTATAGCTAAAATATTCAACTTTTTCGAACAAAACATAGATTTATTGTGTAACATGTTATAGGACTGTCATCTGAGGGAGTTTTTTCTAGGTTATTTAGGTTAGTTCTAGGTTAGTTAGGTTGGCTTTGCATGCTAGCTGCATGCTAGCTGCATGCTAGCTGCATGCTACCGGTGCTGTGAAAAATATCTGTCTCTCTTTTTGTATTTGGTGGTGAGCTAACATGAATATATGTGGTGTTTTCGCTGTAAAACATTTAAAGAATCTGAAATATTGTCTGTATTCACAAGATCTTTGTCTTTCATTAGCTATCCACCATATATTTCTCTGAAATGTTTTCTGATGTGTAATTAGTAGTTGATGTTGGTGTCTGTATTTTCTCTGGCTACTCCCGTGCGATTTCTGACTGTAGCTTTGATGGTAGCAGTAATGTAAAACTGATTTATAGCTAAAATATGCAATTTTTTTGAACAAAACATAGATTTATTGTGTAACATGTTATAGGACTGTCATCTGATGTAGTTTTTTCTAGGTTATTTAGGTTGGTTTTAGGTTAGTTAGGTTGGCTTGTGCATGCTACTTCATCCTACTTGTGCTGTGAAAAATGTCTGTCCTCTTTTTTATTTGGTGGTGAGCTAACATAAATATATGTGGTGTTTTCTCTGTAAAACATTTAAAAAATCGGACATGTTGGCTGGATTGACAAGATGTTTATCTTTCAAATGCTGTATTGGACTTGTTAATGTGTGAAAGTTAAATATTTAAAAAAAATAGATTTTGAATTTCGCGCCCTGCACTTGAGCTGGATGTTGTCAGAGGTGTACCGATATCGGGCTTGCAGCCCTAACAGGTTAAAACTTCTTCTGGCTGCAAGCCCTAAGTCGGGATCAATATGACAACAGCCACTTCAAGTGCAGGGTGCGAAATTCAAAATATATTTTTTAGAAATATTTAACTTTCACACATTAACAAGTCCAATACAGCAAATGAAAGGTACACATCTTGTGAATCCAGCCAACATGTCCGATTTTTAAAATGTTTTACAGCGAAAACAGCACGTATATTTATGTTAGCTCACCACCAAATACAAAAAAGGACAGACATTTTTCACAGCACAGGTAGCATGCACAAAGCCAACCTAACTAACCAAGAACCAACCAAACTAACCAACAAACAACTTCATCAGATGACAGTCTTATAACATCTTATTCAATAAATCTATGTTTTGTTCGAAAAATGTGCATATTTGAGGTATAAATCATAGTTTACATTGCAGCTACAATCAGAAATTGCACCGAAAGCAGACAGAATAATTACAGACACCAACGCCAAATAACCAAATACTCATCATAAAACATTTCTGAAAAATACATAGTGTACAGCAAATGAAAGACAGGCATCTTGTGATTCCAGACAATATTTCCGATTTTTTAAGTGTTTTACAGCGAAAACACAATATAGCGTTATATTAGCTTACCACAATAGCCAGAAACACAAGCCATTTCCCAGCAGCAAAAGTTAGCGATCGTAACAAACCAGCAAAAGATATATAATTTTTGACTAACCTTGATATGCTTCATCAGATGACAGTCCTATAACATCAGGTTATACATACACTTATGTTTTGTTCGAAAATGTGCATATTTAGAGCTGAAATCAGTGGTTATACATTGTGCTAACGTAGCTACTTTTTCCCACAACGTCCGGATATTTTTCTGACACTTTTTCTGACACACATATTCTGACCAAATAGCTATTCATAAACATAACTAAAAAATACATGTTGTATAGGAAATGATAGATACACTAGTTCTTAATGCAATCGCCGTGTTAGAATTCTAAAAATAACTTCATTACGACATACAGCTTAGGTATGGCGAGAGAGTACCCAAAAGCTGGGCGCAAACGACTAGTTCACATGTTCGACAGATATATGAAATAGCATCATAAAATGGGTCCTACTTTTGCTGATCTTTCATCAGAATGTTGTACAAGGGGTCCTTTGTCGGGAACAATCGTTGTTTGGATTTAGAACGGCCTTTTTCCCTCTCGATTTAGCAAGCACACTTGCCAAGTGGCGCGAAGCTCTCCATGTCAACAAACGGAAGAGAACGGAACACGGCAAAACTCCCGAAAAAATTTCAATAATCTGATTAAACTATATTGAAAAAACATACTTTACGATGATATTGTCACATGTATCAAATAAAATCAAAGACGGAGATAGTAGTCGCCTATAACGACAGCTTTTCATAAGGCAATCCCCGGTTCCTCCTTGCGCCTTCCTGAAAACAGGAAATGAGTGACACGTCATTCCAAGAGGATTTATTCCAACTCAGACCAAGATAAACACTCCATTTCTTCTCTCACAGCCTCTTGACATCTAGGGGAAGGTGTATGACGTGCATGTATACTAATACGTATCATGCCCATTTATAGGCAGGACCTAGAACAGAGCATAGTTTTCAGACTTTCCACTTCCTGGTCAGGAAGTTTGTGCCAAATGAGTTCTGTTTTACTCACAGATATAATTCAAACGGTTTTAGAAACTAGAGAGTGTTTTCTATCCAATAGTAATAATAATATGCATATTGTACGAGCAAGAATTGAGTACGAGGCAGTTTGAAATGGGCACCTTTTATCTGGCTACTCAATACTGCCCCTGCAGCCCAAACAGGTTAAATTAAATAATAAAATATACAAACCACAAATTCCAATTTGCTGTACTTAAACTCTTTAACACCATCCTCAGCTCTGGCATCTTCCCAAATATTTGGAACCAGGACTGATCCCCTCCCCCAATCCACAGAAGTGGAGACAAATTTGACCCCAATAACTATCGTGGGATATCAGACTGTGTAACGGCTGTCTTCGGGTGAAAGAGAGGAGGACCAAAATGCAGCGTGATGATAATCCATATTTTAATTAGGATATTTAAACGACGAACAAAAACATCAAACTGACAGAAGGAACCGAAAACGCTATAGTCCTGAACATGGGAACACAGAACAGATGAACACACGAACAGGAACAATCACCCACAAACAAACAGTGAAAACAGGCTACCTTAATATGGTTCCCAATCAGAGACAATGACAAACACCTGCCTCTGATTGAGAACCATATCAGGCCAATTGACAACCTAAACATAGAAACACATAACATAGACTACACCCACCCAGCTCACGTCCTGACCAACTAAACAAAGACTAAACAAAGGAAATAAGGTCAGGAACGTGACAGACTGATTTAATTCCTCAGTGAAAACATTGTACTGAGCAAATGTCAAATTGTCTTTTTACCAAATTACCATACAACAGACCACGTATTCACCCTGCACACATTGACAAACAAACAAAACAAAGAAAAAGTAATCTCATGCTTTGTTGATTTCAAAAAAGCTTTAGACTCAATTTGGCATGAAGGTCTGCTCTACAAATTGATGTAAAGTGGTGTTGGTTGAAAAACATACGACATTATAAAATCCATGTACACAAACAACAAGTGTGCGGTTAAAATTGGCAAAAAACACACACATTTCTTTCCACAGGGCCGTGGGGTGAGACACGGATGCAGCTTAAGCCCCACCCTCTTCAACATATATATAAACAAATTAGCGAGGGCACTAGAACAGTCTGCAGCACCCGGCCTCACCCTACTAGAATATGAAGTCAAATGTCTACTGTTTGCTGATGATCTGGTGCTTCTGTCCCCAACCAAGGAGTGCCTACAGCAGCACCTAGATCTTCTGCACAGATTCTGTCAGACCTGGTCAGGATTTCCACTCATTCACAAATAGGCAGGAGCAATTAGAAAATGTAATCATTCTGAGCTTTTATCAATGCTGGGAGAAATATTTAGATGCTGACCCGTAATTTATTGTTTTAATTGTGTACAAAATACATTGAGCGTACAAAACATTAGGAACACCTTCCTAATATTGATTTGCACTCTCTTTTGCCCACAGAGCAGCTTCAATTCGTCGGGTCATGGACTCCACAAGGTGTTGAAAGCGTTTCACAGGGATGGTGGCCCATGTTGACTCCAATGCTTCCCACAGTTGTGTCAAGTTGGCTGGATGTCCTTTGGGTGGTGGACCATTCATGATACACACAGAAAACTGTTGAGTGTGAAAAACCCATCAGCACTGCAGTTCTTGACACAAACCGGTGCACCTGGCACCTACTACCATACCCCGTTCAAAGACACTTAAATATGTTGTCTTGTACACTCACCCTCCGAACGACACACATACAATCCATGTGTCAATTGTCTCAAGGCTTAAAAATCCTTCTTTAACCCGTCTCCTCCCCTTCATCTACACTGATTGAAGTGGATTTAACAAGTGACATCAATAAGGGATCATAGCTTTCACCTGGATTCACCTGGTCAGCCCATGTCATGTATAGAGCAGGTGTTCTTAATGTTTTGTCCACTCAGTGTATAAATCTGTATTATTAAACATAAATAGAAAAAATACTGAGGTCCAGACCTGTCTGTCTGTCTGTCTGTCTGTCTGTCTGTCTGTCTGTCTGTCTGTCTGTCTGTCTGTCTGTCTGTCTGTCTGTCTGTCTGTCTGTCTGTCTGCCTATCTGTGTGTGCTTTTTTGTTTTATTATCCGTGTGGGTACCAGAAGTCCTCACAGGGACAGTAAAACAAGGAAAAGTCTGACAAGTGGAAACATTTTGCCGGGTCCACACCAGGAAAAACTGGAGTTAGGTTTAGGGTTACAATTAGGGTTAGATGTAGAGTTAGGGGTTATGGGTAAATGTAGGGTTAGGGTTAGGGGTTAGGGTTAGGTATAGTTTTAGGGTTAGGAGTTAGGGGTTTGAGGTTAAGGTTAGGCATATTGTTTTTGTTAGGTTAGGCATAGGGTTAGTTTAAGGGTTAAGATTAGGGTTAGATTTAGGGTCAGGGGTTAGGGTAAATAGGATTTTGGAATGGAATCAATTATTTGGTCCCCACAAGGATAGCAATACAAAACTGTGTGTGTGTGTGTGTGTGTGTTTGTGTGTGTGTGTGTGTGTGTGTGTGTGTGTGTGTGTCTGTGTGTGTGTGTGTGTGTGTGTGTGTGTGTGTGTGTGTGTGTGTGTGTGTGTGTGTGTGTGTGTGTGTGTGTGTGTGTGTGTGTGTGTGTCTGTGAGCAACAGAGAGATGCTGAGGGACATCTTTTCTAATGCAGATCCCATATATTGAGCCTTAACCACTCCGTCCCTAGAGGCCATTAGAGGAGAGAGAACAGAGAGAGAGAGAACAGAGAGAGAGATAACAGAGAGAGAGAACAGAGAGAGAGAGAACAGAGAGAGAGAACAGAGAGAGATATAACAGAGAGAGAGAAAGCAGAGAGAGAGAACACAGAGAGAGAACAAAGAGAGAGAACAAAGAGAGAGAACAAAGAGAGAGAACAGAGAGAGAGAACAGAGAGAGAGAACAGAGAGAGAGAACAGAGAGAGAGATCAGAGAGAGAGAGAACACAGAGAGAGATCAGAGAGAGAGAACAGAGAGAGACAACAGAGAGAGAACACAGAGAGAGAGAGAACAGAGAGAGAGATATAACAGAGAGAGAGAACAGAGAGAGAGTGAACACAGAGAGAGAACAGAGAGAGAGAGAACAGAGAGAGAGAGAACAGAGAGAGAGTGAACAGAGAGAGAGATAACAGGAGAGAGAGAACAGAGAGAGAGATAACAGGAGAGAGACAACACAGATAGATAACAGCGAGAGAGAACAGAGAGAGAGCTAACAGAGAGAGAGAACAGAGAGAGAGAACAGAGAGAGAACAGAGAGAGAGAACAGAGAGATAGAACAGAGAGAGAGAGATAACAGGAGAGAGAGAACACAGATAGAGAACAGAGAGAGAGAACAGAGAGAGAACAGAGAGAGAACAGAGAGAGAACATAGAGAGAAATAACAGAGAGAGAGAGAACATGAGAGAGAGATAACAGAGAGAGAACAGAGAGAGAGAGAACAGAGAGAGTGAACACAGAGAGAGAACAGAGAGAGAGAACAGAGAGAGAGAACAGAGAGAGAGAACAGAGAGAGAGATAACAGGAGAGAGAGAACAGAGAGAGAGATAACAGGAGAGAGAGATAACAGAGAGAGAGAAAACACAGAGAGAGAACAGAGAGAGAGAGAATACAGAGATAGAACAGAGAGAGAGAGAACAGAGAGAGAGAACAGAGAGAGAGAGAGAGAACACAGAGAGAGAACTGAGAGAGAGAGAGAACACAGAGATAGAACAGAGAGAGAGAGAACACAGAGAGAGAGAGAACAGAGAGAGAGAGAACACAGAGAGAGAACAGAGAGAGAGAACAGAGAGAGAACACAGAGAGAGAGAGAGAACACAGAGATAGAACAGAGAGAGAGAACGGAGAGAGAGAACAGAGAGAGAGAGAGAGAGAACACAGAGATAGAACAGAGAGAGAGAAAACAGAGAGAGAGAGAGAACAGGAGAGAGAGATAACAGAGAGGAGAACAGAGAGAGAGAGAGAACACAGAGAGAGAACAGAGAGAGAGAGAGAACACAGAGAGAGAGAGAACACAGAGAGAGAACAGGGAGAGAGAGAACAGAGAGAGAGAACACATAGAGAGAGAGAGAATAGAGAGAGAGAGAGAACAGATAGAGAGAGAGAGAACACAGAGAGAGAGAGAACACAGAGAGAGAACACAGAGAGAGAGAGAGAACAGAGAGAGAGAGAACAGGGGAGAGAGAACAGAGAGAGAGAGAACAGAGAGAGAGAGAACAGGAGAGAGAGAACAGAGAGCGAGAGAACAGGAGAGAGAGAACAGGAGAGAGAGAACACAGATAGAGAACAGAGAGAGAGAACAGAGAGAGAACAGAGAGAGAACAGAGAGAGAACATAGAGAGAAATAACAGAGAGAGAGAGAACATGAGAGAGAGATAACAGAGAGAGAACAGAGAGAGAGAGAACAGAGAGAGAGAGAACAGAGAGAGTGAACACAGAGAGAGAACAGAGACAGAGAACAGAGAGAGAGAACAGAGAGAGAGAACAGAGATAGAGATAACAGGAGAGAGAGAACAGAGAGAGAGATAACAGGAGAGAGAGATAACAGAGAGAGAGAAAACACAGAGAGAGAACAGAGAGAGAGAGAATACAGAGATAGAACAGAGAGAGAGAGAACAGAGAGAGAGAACAGAGAGAGAGAGAGAGAACACAGAGAGAGAACTGAGAGAGAGAGAGAACACAGAGATATAACAGAGAGAGAGAGAACACAGAGAGAGAGAGAACAGAGAGAGAGAGAACACAGAGAGAGAACAGAGAGAGAGAACAGAGAGAGAACACAGAGAGAGAGAGAGAACACAGAGATAGAACAGAGAGAGAGAACGGAGAGAGAGAACAGAGAGAGAGAGAGAGAACACAGAGATAGAACAGAGAGAGAGAACAGAGAGAGAGAACAGAGAGAGAACAGAGAGAGAGAGAGAACACAGAGATAGAACAGAGAGAGAGAAAACAGAGAGAGAGAGAGAACAGGAGAGAGATAACAGAGAGGAGAACAGAGAGAGAGAGAGAACACGGAGAGAGAACAGAGAGAGAGAGAACACAGAGATATAACAGAGAGAGAGAGAACACAGAGAGAGAACAGGGAGAGAGAGAACAGAGAGAAAGAACACATAGAGAGAGAGAGAATAGAGAGAGAGAGAGAACACAGAGAGAGAACACAGAGAGAGAGAGAGAACAGAGAGAGAGAGAACAGGGGAGAGAGAACAGAGAGAGAGAGAACAGAGAGAGAGAGAACAGGAGAGAGAGAACAGAGAGAGAGAGAGAGAACAGGAGAGAGAGAACAGAGAAAGAGAGAACAGGAGAGAGAGAACAGAGAGAGAGAGAGAGAACAGGAGAGAGAGAACAGATAGAGAGAGAACAGATAGAGAGAGAACAGAGAGAGAGAGAACAGGAGAGAGAGAACAGAGAGAGAGAACAGGAGAGAGAGAACAGAGAGAGAGAGAGAACAGAGAGAGAGAACAGGAGAGAGAGAACAGAGAGAGAGAGAGAGAACATGAGAGAGAGAACAGAGAGAGAGAGAACAGGAGACAACGCTGACAACAACAAGTAAAGGCTAAAGAAGACGGTTGACATCCTCCTGGTCAGGGTTACCCAGGGGTTCCTGGTCAGCTATGTATGTGTGTGTGTGTGTGTGTGTGTGTGTGTGTGTGTGTGTGTGTGTGTGTGTGTGTGTGTGTGTGTGTGTGTGTGTGTGTGTGTGTGTGTGTGTGTGTGTGTGTGTGTGTGTGTGTGTCTGTGTACAGATATCATGTGATCAAGCCTATAATAGCTCCTCTGATTGGTTGTATTGTGCCTCTCCTAGCTACAACGAGGGGGTAGGAGAGGAGACAAGGCATTGACTAAAACAATGAGATGCCATCTTTTACTTTTTCAGCTTTTATTCAGCTTTCTACATTAGCTACTAAACAATTCAACCTGGTTCCACTTAGACTGCTGAGCCAGCACACACATTGTCTTCAGGACATTTTCTTGACTAGATAAGATTTACTCTAATAGGGGGTAGAGTGAGAAGGGGGGGGGAGGGGTGGTAACGGGTGACTTGTCAACTCAGGGTTAACCCCCCAGAACCCCTAAAGGTTAATGACCTACGAAACAATACCTTGTGATCTGATTAGATACAAGCCTCTTCCCCTAGAGCCCTAAGGCCAATACACACACACACACACACACACACACACACACACACACACACACACACACACACACACACACACACACACACACACACACACACACACACACTGAGGTAAAAGATGGGATCAGCATATAATGGTCTTCAACAATGCCTTCACAGTCCAGTGTGCTTGGCTCTAATGTGGCTCATTCAAGCACCTAACTCTATCTATTGTAATTGGTTTACTGCCTATCCCAGCACTAAATCTCCTAATTAGCCGCCCTAGCATCTTTCCCCCTTGCACATTTAGTTATACGCTAGCTATTTTGTCCCTACAATGGAGCTAATATGTAACTTTTAGTTTGAATCGAGGAGAGCCCTTGTTTCAACAACCTAGTAGGAGACTCACAGTACTTGTAAGGTCTCTATTGAAAAAATAGATATTCTGACCTGTATGGGACAACCTTGTTCAATAAAGGTTGAATACGTTTGCGTAGGAGTCTGTAGAGCGATGTGCCTCTACAATATAATACAATCTTAATGTATCCGTCATATAAAGAAGACAGAATTGTAGTAATTTTTTTGCTTTCACAGACACTGGACTCATATAGATATATATTTTATTATTTTTCTAGTCTCAGTATTTGAGTATTTTGTTCCTGATCATGAAAAGACAGCCTGCTCATGTGTTGTGTGTTTGCAGAGCTCTGTGAGCTACTGTGATTTTAATGCTCTGTGAGCTACTGTGATTTTAATGCTCTGTGTTACTGTGATTTTAATGCTCTGTGACCTAATGTGAATTTAATGCTCTGTGACCTAATGTGATTTTAATGCTCTGTGTGTTACTGTGATTTTAATGCTCTGTGACCTACTGTCATTTTAATGCTCTGTGAGCTACTGTGATTTTAATGCTCTGTGTGTTACTGTGATTTTAATGCTCTGTGACCTACTGTCATTTTAATGCTCTGTGAGCTACTGTGATTTTAATGCTCTGTGTGTTACTGTGATTTTAATGCTCTGTGACCTACTGTCATTTTAATGCTCTGTGAGCTACTGTGATTCTAATGCTCTGTGTGTTACTGTGATTTTAATGCTCTGTGTGTTACTGTAATTTTAATGCTCTGTGTGCTACTGTGATTTTAATGCTCTGTGTGCTACTGTGATTTTAATGCTCTGTGTGTTACTGTAATTTTAATGCTCTGTGTGCTACTGTGATTTTAATGCTCTGTGTGCTACTGTGATTTTAATGCTCTGTGAGCTACTGTAATTTTAATGCTCTGTGTGCTACTGTGAATTTAATGCTCTGTGTGTTACTGTGATTTTAATGCTCTGTGTGTTACTGTAATTTTAATGCTCTGTGAGCTACTGTGATTTGAATACTCATCTAGAGTGATTAGATCAGTGCACTCTCTCACCAGTATTTTAGACTAGTAGCTTGGTCATCTTCGTGAAACATCGCACCGAACGTTTCATGTAAAATCGATTGACACTCGCATCTCAAATTACGTTCAGAGGTGCTAAGTTCTCTGGGCCAGCAAACGCCACTGGTGTGTCTCAGCTTTCAGATGAAGGCATTGGTTCTTTATGTGTAGACAGTCCTGTACTGTTGTTTTTCACTGAGCTCTGCTGTGTGGAGAGGAAGTAGAGTCTTAATGTTATCTCCTATCTTGAACAAAGCAGCTCTCAGCCAATCAAAATAAGATAAGATCGATCGTACACAGTCGTCAGGCCGATTGGCCGAGCTGATTAGAGCTAACAGGAAATGGGAATGTTGCTACAGTCTACTACCTTTGACCAGGGGCCATAAGGCCACAAGAGTGGCTGTAGAGGTGTTTAAAGGTGTCAGAATGGTTCAGTTTGGCTGGCGCCTTTGCTAACTTGGCTAACTCTGCTAACTCGGCTAACTTGGCTAACTCTGCTAACTCGGCTAACTTGGCTAACTCTTCTAACTCGGCTAACTCGGCTAACTTGGCTAGCGAACCGAACGAGTGTGCTTGCATTCTCCCTTAATTAAAGACTTTCGCTTGAAAAATTGGAAAAAAGCGGCAATAGCACTGTTTGTCCATTTTCAGATGCCATAGCCAGAATACACTTTCTCAAAATAATCAGAATTAAACTGTCTCGAGAAATCTGTCATTCATTTTGACATTTTTGCCGAAGAGATCTTAGATTGCGCGACTAACTAAGATGTTTGGAGCAGTATTTTTCAATGGAAAAATGTACATGAAAACATGTTGTCTCTCGTTGAATGACATCAAAGACTTTATTGAAGATGTGGGAAGCATGTGTGTGACGCCTCTCTCTCTCTCTCTCTCTCTCTCTCTCTCTCTCTCTCTCTCTCTCTCTCTCTCTCTCTCTCTCTCTCTCGCCCTCTCTCTCTCTCGCCCTCTCGCCCTCTCGCCCTCTCTCTCTCTCTGTCTCTCTCTCTCCCTCCCACTCTCTCCCTCCCTCGCTCCCACTCTCTCCTTCCCTCCCACTCTCTCTCCCACTCTCGCTCTCCCTCCCTCTCGCCCTCTCTCCCTCCCTCTCGCCCTCTCTCCCTCCCACTCTCTCTCTCCCTTCCTCTCTCCCTCCCTCCCTCCCTCCCTCCCTCCCTCCCTCCCTCCCTCCCTCCCTCCCTCCCTCCCTCCCTCCCTCCCTCCCTCCAACAATTCCTGTCCTCCTTTCTTAAATGGAACCTGAAGAGGGTGATGACAGAGGAATAAATGGAATCTGAAGAGGGTGATGACAGAGGAATAAATGGAATCTGAAGAGGGTGATGACAGAGGAATAAATGGAATCTGAAGAGGGTGATGACAGAGGAATAAATGGAATCTGAAGAGGGTGATGACAGAGGTATAAATGGAATCTGAAGAGGGTGATGACAGAGGAATAAATGGATTCTGAAGAGGGTGATGACAGAGGAATAAATGGAACCTGAAGAGGGTGATGCCAGAGGAATAAATGGAATCTGAAGAGGGTGATGCCAGAGGAATAAATGGAATCTGAAGAGGGTGATGCCAGAGGAATAAATGGAATCTGAAGAGGGTGATGCCAGAGGAATAAATGGAATCTGAAGAGGGTGATGACAGAGGAATAAATGGAACCTGAAGAGGGTGAAGACAGAGGAATAAATGGAATCTGAAGAGGGTGATGACAGAGGAATAAATGGAATCTGAAGAGGGTGATGACAGAGGAATAAATGGAATCTGAAGAGGGTGATGACAGAGGAATAAATGGAACCTGAAGAGGGCGATGACAGAGGAATAAATGGAATCTGAAGAGGGTGATGACAGAGGAATAAATGGAATCTGAAGAGGGTGATGACAGAGGAATAAATGGAATCTGAAGAGGGTGATGACAGAGGAATAAATGGAATCTGAAGAGGGTGATGACAGAGGAATAAATGGAATCTGAAGAGGGTGATGACAGAGGAATAAATGGAACCTGAAGATGGTGATGGCAGAGGAATAAATGGAATCTGAAGAGGGTGATGACAGAGGAATAAATGGAACCTGAAGAGGGTGATGACAGAGGAATAAATGGAACCTGAAGAGGGTGATGACAGAGGAATAAATGGAACCTGAAGAGGGTGATGACAGAGGAATAAATGGAATCTGAAGAGGGTGATGACATAGGAATAAATGGAATCTGAAGAGGGTGATGACAGAGGAATAAATGGAACCTGAAGAGGGTGATGACAGAGGAATAAATGGAATCTGAAGAGGGTGATGACAGAGGAATAAATGGAATCTGAAGAGGGTGATGACAGAGGAATAAATGGAATCTGAAGAGGGTGATGACAGAGGAATAAATTGAATCTGAAGAGGGTGATGACAGAGAAATAAATGGAACCTGAAGAGGGTGATGACAGAGGAATAAATGGAATCTGAAGAGGGTAATGACAGAGGAATAAATGGAACCTGAGGAGGGTGATGACAGAGGAATAAATGGAATCTGAAGAGGGTGATGACAGAGGAATAAATGGAACCTGAAGAGGGTGATGACAGAGGAATAAATGGAACCTGAAGAGGGTGATGACAGAGGAATAAATGGAATCTGAAGAGGGTGATGACAGAGGAATAAATGGAATCTGAAGAGGGTGATGACAGAGGAATAAATCGAACCTGAAGAGGGTGATGACAGAGGAATAAATGGAACCTGAAGAGGGTGATGACAGAGGAATAAATGGAACCTGAAGAGGGTGATGACAGAGGAATAAATGGAATCTGAAGAGGGTGATGACAGAGGAATAAATGGAACCTGAAGAGGGTGATGACAGAGGAATAAATGGAATCTGAAGAGGGTGATGACAGAGGAATAAATGGAACCTGAAGAGGGTGATGACAGAGGAATAAATGGAACCTGAAGAGGGTGATGACAGAGGAATAAATGGAATCTGAAGAGGGTGATGACAGAGGAATAAATGGAATCTGAAGAGGGTGATGACAGAGGAATAAATGGAATCTGAAGAGGGTGATGACAGAGGAATAAATGGAATCTGAAGAGGGTGATGCCAGAGGAATAAATGGAATCTGAAGAGGGTGATGACAGAGGAATAAATGGAATCTGAAGAGGGTGATGACAGAGGAATAAATGGAATCTGAAGAGGGTGATGACAGAGGAATAAATGGAACCTGAAGAGGGTGATGACAGAGGAATAAATGGAATCTGAAGAGGGTGATGACAGAGGAATAAATGGAATCTGAAGAGGGTGATGACAGAGGAATAAATGGAATCTGAAGAGGGTGATGACAGAGGAATAAATGGAACCTGAAGAGGGTGATGACAGAGGATTAAATGGAACCTGAAGAGGGTGATGACAGAGGAATAAATGGAATCTGAAGAGGGTGATGACAGAGGAATAAATGGAATCTGAAGAGGGTGATGACAGAGGAATAAATGGAACCTGAAGAGGGTGATGACAGAGGAATAAATGGAACCTGAGGAGGGTGATGACAGAGGAATAAATGGAATCTGAAGAGGGTGATGACAGAGAAATAAATGGAATCTGAATAGGGTGATGACAGAAGAATAAATAGAATCTGAAGAGGGTGATGACAGAGGAATAAATGGAACCTGAAGAGGGTGATGACAGAGGAATAAATGGAACCTGAAGAGGGTGATGACAGAGGAATAAATGGAACCTGAAGAGGGTGATGACAGAGGAATAAATGGAACCTGAAGAGGGTGATGACAGAGGAATAAATGGAACCTGAAGAGAGTGATGACAGAGGAATAAATGGAACCTGAAGAGGGTGATGACAGAGGAATAAATGGAACCTGAAGAGGGTGATGACAGAGGAATAAATGGAATCTGAAGAGGGTGATGACAGAGGAATAAATGGAACCTGAAGAGGGTGATGACAGAGGAATGAATGGAACCTGAAGAGGGTGATGACAGAGGAATAAATGGAATCTGAAGAGGGTGATGACAGAGGAATAAATGGAACCTGAAGAGGGTGATGACAGAGGAATAAATGGAATCTGAAGAGGGTGATGACAGAGGAATAAATGGAATCTGAAGAGGGTGATGACAGAGGAATAAATGGAACCTGAAGAGGGTGATGACAGAGGAATAAATGGAACCTGAAGAGGGTGATGACAGAGGAATAAATGGAATCTGAAGAGGGTGATGACAGGGGAATAAATGGAATCTGAAGAGGGTGATGACAGAGGAATAAATGGAATCTGAAGAGGGTGATGACAGAGGAATAAATGGAATCTGAAGAGGGTGATGACAGGGGAATAAATGGAATCTGAAGAGGGTGATGACAGAGGAATAAATGGAATCTGAAGAGGGTGATGACAGAGGAATAAATGGAACCTGAAGAGGGTGATGACAGAGGAATAAATGGAATCTGAAGAGGGTGATGACAGAGGAATAAATGGAATCTGAAGAGGGTGATGACAGAGGAATAAATGGAATCTGAAGAGGGTGATGACAGAGGAATAAATGGAACCTGAAGAGGGTGATGATAGAGGATTAAATGGAAACTGAAGAGGGTGATGACAGAGGAATAAATGGAATCTGAAGAGGGTGATGACAGAGGAATAAATGGAATCTGAAGAGGGTGATGACAGAGGAATAAATGGAACCTGAGAGGGTGATGACAGAGGAATAAATGGAATCTGAAGAGTGTGATGACAGAGGAATAAATGGAATCTGAAGAGGGTGATGACAGAGGAATAAATGGAACCTGAAGAGGGTGATGACAGAGGAATAAATGGAATCTGAAGAGGGTGATGACAGAGGAATAAATGGAATCTGAAGAGGGTGATGACAGAGGAATAATAGGAACCTGAAGAGGGTGATGACAGAGGAATAAATGGAATCTGAAGAGGGTGATGACAGAGGAATAAATGGAACCTGAGGAGGGTGATGACAGAGAGGTAAAACTAATGGTTGAGTAGAGAGGAGATGTTTATGAGTGGTTTGAGAAGGAGGGGTCACTTGGTTCAGCCCTCAGTCTGCATCCCAAATGGCACCCGATTCCCTACAGTATTTAGTTGACTATGGGCCCACATGGGTCGGTCAGAAGTAGTGCAGTATAGAAAGAATAGGTTGCCATTTGAGACAGAGTTAATGTCTTGTGGTGGAGCTGTCAATGACATGTTGTGGGGGAGGGGTGTGTGGACCGCGTGGAAACTGGAGAGGGCTTTCTTCATCCTCTGCTCGGTCTGTTGCCGCCCGTTTTTGCGGTCAACTCTCAGTGTGTGGGGGGGGGGGGGGGGAGTAGAGGGGGAGAGGTAGAAGTGGGGGGATTGAGGGGGAGAGGGGGGGTGAAGGGGGAGAGGTGGGAGAAGTTTTGTCAAGCTACTGTTGTTTAGGCTCATGATTTGTTTCACAGGATTTGAATGTTTTCATCCTCCATAATGCCAGGAGTTTTTACAGGATTAACCTGTCTGGCTCTGGTTAACAACATATGACCTGCTTCAGCTGTCTGAGGTACTGCATCTCAGTGCTGGAGGCGTCACTACACCCCCTGGTTCAGCTGTCTGGGGTACTGCATCTCAGTGCTAGAGGCGTCACTACACCCCCTGGTTCAGCTTTCTGAGGTACTGCATCTCAGTGCTAGAGGCGTCACTACACCCCCTGGTTCAGCTGTCTGAGGTACTGCATCTCAGTGCTAGAGGCGTCACTACACCCCCTGGTTCAGCTGTCTGAGGTACTGCATCTCAGTGCTAGAGGCGTCACTACACCCCCTGGTTCAGCTGTCTGAGGTACTGCATCTCAGTGCTAGAGGTGTCACTACACCCCCTGGTTCAGCTGTCTGAGGTACTGCATCTCAGTGCTAGAGGCGTCACTACATACCCTGGTTTGATCCTGGGCTGTATCACAACCGGCCATGATCGGGAGTCCCACAGGGCGGCGTACAATTGGCTCAGCGTCGACCGGGTTTGGCTGGGGTAGGCAGTCATTGTAAAATAAGAATTTGTCCTTAACTGACTTGCCTAGTTAAATAAAGGTTAAATAACTTTTTTTTTTATTAGAAAAAAATCTGGTCCCATCATATAAAAACATTTTTTTTTTTACAGCTTATTTATTACTTTGACATACTCAGAGTTTTACCTGGTTAGGTTAGCCTACCAGATCAGGAAGAACAATGTGCCCCACACCACTCTGGGACCTGTGGTGCCAACTCTGAAATCACCTCACATCTGAAATCACCTCACATCTGAAATCACCTCACATCTGAAATCTCCACACATCTGAAATCACTACATCATCTGAAATCACCACACATCTGAAATCACCACATCATCTGAAATCACCACACATCTGAAATCACTACATCATCTGAAATCACTACATCATCTGAAATCACCACACATCTGAAATCACTACATCATCTGAAATCACTACATCATCTGAAATCACCACACATCTGAAATCACTACATCATCTGAAATCACTACATCATCTGAAATCACCACACATCTGAAATCACTACATCATCTGAAATCACTACATCGTCTGAAATCACTACATCGTCTGAAATCACTACATCGTCTGAAATCACCACACATCTGAAATCACTACATCGTCTGAAATCACCACACATCTGAAATCACTACATCGTCTGAAATCACCACACATCTGAAATCACCACATCATCTGAAATCACTACATCGTCTGAAATCACTACATCATCTGAAATCACCACATCATCTGAAATCATCACACATCTGAAATCACCACATCATCTGAAATCACCACAAATCTGAAATCACCACATCATCTGAAATCATCACACATCTGAAATCACTACATCATCTGAAATCATCACACATCTGAAATCACCACACATCTGAAATCACTACATCATCTGAAATCACCACATCATCTGAAATCACCACACATCTGAAATCACCACATCGTCTGAAATCACCACATCGTCTGAAATCACCACATCGTCTGAAATCACCACACATCTGAAATCACTACATCATCTGAAATCACTACATCATCTGAAATCACTACATCATCTGAAATCACCACAGATCTGAAATAACCACATCGTCTGAAATCACCACACAATGTTACAAATGTAAAATCAGGTTATATTTGTATGATGTAATATCCTGTTTTAATATACTTACATAATTTGACTTGCTTATCTCAACATTTTGACATTTGTAAAAAAAAATATATATATATATTGTAGCTGGAATGGGCTTCCAGTTTCTTGACTCAGTGCATCCCGTAAAAATTCTGAATGTATCAAGCTGTTACTGAAATTTCAGGTAAAAACTAAATAAAACAAGTCTCAAAATATAAGAAATTGTCTATACATTTCAACTGTTTCAAAAAACATTGCTCTGCTATTACCATATATACTGCAGGAGTGTTGAGTTCAATGAGACCAGTCTGTTTTCACTGTCCTGCTGGGACAGATGCGTAACCTCACGAGGTGCAGTCGACATGGGAGAATTTCGCACGTTTCCACAACAGGATTGTCTCTTGAGAAACCGCTCAACAACGTCCCTTTGTTATCGTCAATGTGAACACAGTCAAATAGACAGAATTAACTGTATCACAGCCTGGTACGGCAACTGCACCGCCATCAACCGCAAGGCTCTCCAGAGGGTAGTGCGGTCTGCACAACGCATCACCGGGGGAAAACTACCTGCCCTCCTTGACACCTGCAGCACCCGGTGGCACAGGAAGATAAAAAGATCGTCAAGGACAACAACCACCCGAGCCACGGCCTGTTCACCCCGCTACCATCCAGAAGGCGAGGTCAGTACAGGTGCATCAAAGCAGGGACAGAGAGACTGAAAAACAGCTTCTATCTCAAGGCCATCAGACTGCTAAACAGCCATCACTAACTCAGAGAGGCTGCTGCCTACATGGAGACCCAATCACTGGACACTTATAAAGGAGTAATACTAATAAATGGAAAACTAGTCACTTCAAACAATGCCACTTTAAATAATCTTACATTACTCATATCACATGTACATACTGTATTTTATACCATCTATTGCATATTGCCTATGGCGCTCGGCCATCGCTTATCCATATACTTATATGTACATTTTCTCATTCACCCCTTTAGATGTGTGTATTAAGTAGTTGGGGAATTGTTAGATATTACTGCACCTTTGGGACTAGAAGCACAAGCATTTAGCTACGCTCGCATTAACATCTGCTAACCATGTGTATCTGACCAATAACATTTGATTTGGTTTGATCTCCCCCCAGGTCTTGACAGGCACTTGTGCTGCTGTCACGATGCTGATGTGAAAATGGTGGATATTTAAAATGTAAATCGCCCCTCCAGCGGTGGACGTCACTAGCTGACTGCATATTGCTGCTGGGGAAAAGCACTTTGTACAGTAAAAGAAATGCATTGTTTTTCATCTAAATAGGCTGGAGGTGTGAAGCAGCTGCTACTCAGTCAACTATATAGGTTGGAAGATAATATTTGACACACAGACAAGATGTCTGACTGCCACTGTAAAGGTCAGGGCACAGAATCGTTCTAATCCGAGCCTCAGATTTAATCTACAAAGTTACATTGTCACTTACGGGTAAAGTTTGTAAAACATTTTTTTTTATTACATTTCGTTGACTTTAATTAATTTAAAAAAAAATGCGCAGTTGTTGATAAAGTTGTATTTTTTTGTTGTTGTTGTTGTAATTTAGTTGTTAGTTTCAAAAGTTGAGCTAAAGTTCTGTGTGTCAGGTACGTTAAACTTGTATATTGTTGCTGCTGTCATTGTAGCTCTGCAGTAAGCCTTTCAAGAAAGCATTTTCTCATTTGGACTGTGTAGAAGTAGAGCTAAACTTCTGTCAGGTACATTTACTACAGCTTAACTTCAGTCCACTCCAGAGGTTGAGCTAAAGTTATTTGTCAAGTTGTTGGCCCATAGTATTACTACAGCCTAAAATCGTCCCAACCCATGTGCTGGGAAAATAAATAACAGCCCAGAGGAGTCTCCCTCCTCCTCTCCCCTCGTTTAACTCCTGAGGATTACCTCTCACGCCCGCTTTAGCGTCGTTTAAAGGGACAACGTCTCAGCGCATCAAGTCAACGGAGCTTCATCTTCTCTCTGATGCCTAACTTCCTGCCCATGGATGGGTGGAGCTTCATCTTCTCTCTGATTCCTAACTTCCTGCCCATGGATGGGTGGAGCTTCATCTTCTCTCTGATTCCTAACTTCCTGCCCATGGATGGGTGGAGCTTCATCTTCTCTCTGATTCCTAACTTCCTGCCCATGGATGGGTGGAGCTTCATCTTCTCTCTGATTCCTAACTTCCTGCCCATGGATGGGTGGAGCTTCATCTTCTCTCTGATTCCTAACTTCCTGCCCATGGATGGGTGGAGCTTCATCTTCTCTCTGACGCCTAACTTCCTGCCCATGGATGGGTGGAGCTTCATCTTCTCTCTGATTCCTAACTTCCTGCCCATGGATGGGCGGAGCTTCATCTTCTCTCTGACGCCTAACTTCCTGCCCATGGATGGGTGGAGCTTCATCTTCTCTCTGATTCCTAACTTCCTGCCCATGGATGGGTGGAGCTTCATCTTCTCTCTGATTCCTAACTTCCTGCCCATGGATGGGTGGAGCTTCATCTTCTCTCTGATTCCTAACTTCCCGCCCATGGATGGGTGGAGCTTCATCTTCTCTCTGACGCCTAACTTCCTGCCCATGGATGGGTGGAGCTTCATCTTCTCTCTGATGCCTAACTTCCTGCCCATGGATGGGTGGAGCTTCATCTTCTCTCTGACGCCTAACTTCCTGCCCATGGATGGGTGGAGCTTCATCTTCTCTCTGATTCCTAACTTCCTGCCCATGGATGGGTGGAGCTTCATCTTCTCTCTGATGCCTAACTTCCTGCCCATGGATGGGTGGAGCTTCATCTTCTCTCTGATTCCTAACTTCCTGCCCATGGATGGGTGGAGCTTCATCTTCTCTCTGATACCTAACTTCCTGCCCATGGATGGGTGGAGCTTCATCTTCTCTCTGATGCCTAACTTCCTGCCCATGGATGGGTGGAGCTTCATCTTCTCTCTGATTCCTAACTTCCTGCCCATGGATGGGTGGAGCTTCATCTTCTCTCTGATGCCTAACGTCCTGCCCATGGATGGGTGGAGCTTCATCTTCTCTCTGATGCCTAACTTCCTGCCCATGGATGGGTGGAGCTTCATCTTCTCTCTGATGCCTAACTTCCTGCCCATGGATGGGTGGAGCTTCATCTTCTCTCTGTTTCCTAACTTCCTGCCCATGGATGGGTGGAGCTTCATCTTCTCTCTGATTCCTAACTTCCTGCCCATGGATGGGTGGAGCTTCATCTTCTCTCTGATGCCTAACTTCCTGCCCATGGATGGGTGGAGCTTCATCTTCTCTCTGATTCCTAACTTCCTGCCCATGGATGGGTGGAGCTTCATCTTCTCTCTGATGCCTAACTTCCTGCCCATGGATGGGTGGAGCTTCATCTTCTCTCTGATTCCTAACTTCCTGCCCATGGATGGGTGGAGCTTCATCTTCTCTCTGATTCCTAACTTCCTGCCCATGGATGGGTGGAGCTTCATCTTCTCTCTGATGCCTAACTTCCTGCCCATGGATGGGTGGAGCTTCATCTTCTCTCTGATGCCTAACTTCCTGCCCATGGATGGGTGGAGCTTCATCTTCTCTCTGTTTCCTAACTTCCTGCCCATGGATGGGTGGAGCTTCATCTTCTCTCTGTTTCCTAACTTCCTGCCCATGGATGGGTGGAGCTTCATCTTCTCTCTGTTTCCTAACTTCCTGCCCATGGATGGGTGGAGCTTCATCTTCTCTCTGTTTCCTAACTTCCTGCCCATGGATGGGTGGAGCTTCAACTTCTCTCTGATGCCTAACTTCCTGCCCATGAATGGGTGGAGCTTCATCTTCTCTCTGATTCCTAACTTCCTGCCCATTGATTGGGTGGAGCTTCATCTTCTCTCTGATGCCTAACTTCCTGCCCATGGATGGGTGGAGCTTCATCTTCTCTCTGATGCCTAACTTCCTGCCCATGGATGGGTGGAGCTTCATCTTCTCTCTGATGCCTAACTTCCTGCCCATGGATGGGTGGAGCTTCATCTTCTCTCTGATGCCTAACTTCCTGCCCATGGATGGGTGGAGCTTCATCTTCTCTCTGATGCCTAACTTCCTGCCCATGGATGGGTGGAGCTTCATCTTCTCTCTGATGCCTAACTTCCTGCCCATGGATGGGTGGAGCTTAATCTTCTCTCTGATTCCTAACTTCCTGCCCATGGATGGGTGGAGCTTCATCTTCTCTCTGATGCCTAACTTCCTGCCCATGGATGGGTGGAGCTTCTTCTCTCTCTGATTCCTAACTTCCTGCCCATGGATGGGTGGAGCTTCATCTTCTCTCTGATGCCTAACTTCCTGCCCATGGATGGGTGGAGCTTCATCTTCTCTCTGATGCCTAACTTCCTGCCCATGGATGGGTGGAGCTTCATCTTCTCTCTGATGCCTAACTTCCTGCCCATGGATGGGTGGAGCTTCATCTTCTCTCTGATGCCTAACTTCCTGCCCATGGATGGGTGGAGCTTCATCTTCTCTCTGATGCCTAACTTCCTGCCCATGGATGGGTGGAGCTTCATCTTCTCTCTGATGCCTAACTTCCTGCCCATGGATGGGTGGAGCTTCATCTTCTCTCTGATGCCTAACTTCCTGCCCATGGATGGGTGGAGCTTCATCTTCTCTCTGATGCCTAACTTCCTGCCCATGGATGGGTGGAGCTTCATCTTCTCTCTGATGCCTAACTTCCTGCCCATGGATGGGTGGAGCTTCATCTTCTCTCTGATGCCTAACTTCCTGCCCATGGATGGGTGGAGCTTCATCTTCTCTCTGTTTCCTAACTTCCTGCCCATGGATGGGTGGAGCTTCATCTTCTCTCTGTTTCCTAACTTCCTGCCCATGGATGGGTGGAGCTTCATCTTCTCTCTGTTTCCTAACTTCCTGCCCATGGATGGGTGGAGCTTCATCTTCTCTCTGTTTCCTAACTTCCTGCCCATGGATGGGTGGAGCTTCATCTTCTCTCTGTTTCCTAACTTCCTGCCCATGGATGGGTGGAGCTTCATCTTCTCTCTGTTTCCTAACTTCCTGCCCATGGATGGGTGGAGCTTCATCTTCCCTCTGATTCCTAACTTCCTGCCCATAGATGGGTGGAGCTTCATCTTCTCTCTGATGCCTAACTTCCTGCCCATGGATGGGTGGAGGTTCATCTTCTCTCTGATGCCTAACTTCCTGCCCATGGATGGGTGGAGCTTCATCTTCTCTCTGATGCCTAACTTCCTGCCCATGGATGGGTGGAGCTTCATCTTCTCTCTGACGCCTAACTTCCTGCCCATGGATGGGTGGAGCTTCATCTTCTCTCTGATGCCTAACTTCCTGCCCATGGATGGGTGGAGCTTCATCTTCTCTCTGATGCCTAACTTCCTGCCCATGGATGGGTGGAGCTTCATCTTCTCTCTGATGCCTAACTTCCTGCCCATGGATGGGTGGAGCTTCATCTTCTCTCTGATTCCTAACTTCCTGCCCATGGATGGGTGGAGCTTCATCTTCTCTCTGATGCCTAACTTCCTGCCCATGGATGGGTGGAGCTTCATCTTCTCTCTGATTCCTAACTTCCTGCCCATGGATGGGTGGAGCTTCATCTTCTCTCTGATTCCTAACTTCCTGCCCATGGATGGGTGTAGCTTCATCTTCTCTCTGATGCCTAACTTCCTGCCCATGGATGGGTGGAGCTTCATCTTCTCTCTGATGCCTAACTTCCTACCCATGGATGGGTGGAGCTTCTTCTCTCTCTGATTCCTAACTTCCTGCCCATGGATGGGTGGAGCTTCTTCTCTCTCTGATTCCTAACTTCCTGCCCATGGATGGGTGGAGCTTCAACTTCTCTCTGATGCCTAACTTCCTGCCCATGAATGGGTGGAGCTTCATCTTCTCTCTGATGCCTAACTTCCTGCCCATAGATGGGTGGAGCTTCATCTTCTCTCTGATGCCTAACTTCCTGCCCATGGATGGGTGGAGGTTCATCTTCTCTCTGATGCCTGACTTCCTGCCCATGGATGGGTGGAGCTTCATCTTCTCTCTGATGCCTAACTTCCTGCCCATGGATGGGTGGAGCTTCATCTTCTCTCTGATTCCTAACTTCCTGCCCATGGATGGGTGGAGCTTCATCTTCTCTCTGATTCCTAACTTCCTGCCCATGGATGGGTGGAGCTTAATCTTCTCTCTGATGCCTAACTTCCTGCCCATGGATGGGTGGAGCTTCATCTTCTCTCTGATGCCTAACTTCCTGCCCATGGATGGGTGGAGCTTCTTCTCTCTCTGATTCCTAACTTCCTGCCCATGGATGGGTGGAGCTTCTTCTCTCTCTGATTCCTAACTTCCTGCCCATGGATGGGTGGAGCTTCAACTTCTCTCTGATGCCTAACTTCCTGCCCATGAATGGGTGGAGCTTCATCTTCTCTCTGATTCCTAACTTCCTGCCCATTGATTGGGTGGAGCTTCATCTTCTCTCTGATGCCTAACTTCCTGCCCATGGATGGGTGGAGCTTCATCTTCTCTCTGATGCCTAACTTCCTGCCCATGGATGGGTGGAGCTTCATCTTCTCTCTGATGCCTAACTTCCTGCCCATGGATGGGTGGAGGTTCATCTTCTCTCTGATGCCTGACTTCCTGCCCATGGATGGGTGGAGCTTCATCTTCTCTCTGATTCCTAACTTCCTGCCCATGGATGGGTGGAGCTTCATCTTCTCTCTGATGCCTAACTTCCTGCCCATGGATGGGTGGAGCTTCATCTTCTCTCTGATTCCTAACTTCCTGCCCATGGATGGGTGGAGCCTCATCTTCTCTCTGATTCCTAACTTCCTGCCCATGGATGGGTGGAGCTTAATCTTCTCTCTGATGCCTAACTTCCTGCCCATGGATGGGTGGAGCTTCATCTTCTCTCTGATGCCTAACTTCCTGCCCATGGATGGGTGGAGCTTCTTCTCTCTCTGATTCCTAACTTCCTGCCCATGGATGGGTGGAGCTTCTTCTCTCTCTGATTCCTAACTTCCTGCCCATGGATGGGTGGAGCTTCAACTTCTCTCTGATGCCTAACTTCCTGCCCATGAATGGGTGGAGCTTCATCTTCTCTCTGATTCCTAACTTCCTGCCCATTGATTGGGTGGAGCTTCATCTTCTCTCTGATGCCTAACTTCCTGCCCATGGATGGGTGGAGCTTCATCTTCTCTCTGATGCCTAACTTCCTGCCCATGGATGGGTGGAGCTTCATCTTCTCTCTGTTTCCTAACTTCCTGCCCATGGATGGGTGGAGCTTCATCTTCTCTCTGTTTCCTAACTTCCTGCCCATGGATGGGTGGAGCTTCAACTTCTCTCTGATGCCTAACTTCCTGCCCATGAATGGGTGGAGCTTCATCTTCTCTCTGATTCCTAACTTCCTGCCCATTGATTGGGTGGAGCTTCATCTTCTCTCTGATGCCTAACTTCCTGCCCATGGATGGGTGGAGCTTCATCTTCTCTCTGATGCCTAACTTCCTGCCCATGGATGGGTGGAGCTTCATCTTCTCTCTGATGCCTAACTTCCTGCCCATGGATGGGTGGAGCTTCATCTTCTCTCTGATGCCTAACTTCCTGCCCATGGATGGGTGGAGCTTCATCTTCTCTCTGATGCCTAACTTCCTGCCCATGGATGGGTGGAGCTTCATCTTCTCTCTGATGCCTAACTTCCTGCCCATGGATGGGTGGAGCTTAATCTTCTCTCTGATTCCTAACTTCCTGCCCATGGATGGGTGGAGCTTCATCTTCTCTCTGATGCCTAACTTCCTGCCCATGGATGGGTGGAGCTTCTTCTCTCTCTGATTCCTAACTTCCTGCCCATGGATGGGTGGAGCTTCATCTTCTCTCTGATGCCTAACTTCCTGCCCATGGATGGGTGGAGCTTCATCTTCTCTCTGATGCCTAACTTCCTGCCCATGGATGGGTGGAGCTTCATCTTCTCTCTGATGCCTAACTTCCTGCCCATGGATGGGTGGAGCTTCATCTTCTCTCTGATGCCTAACTTCCTGCCCATGGATGGGTGGAGCTTCATCTTCTCTCTGATGCCTAACTTCCTGCCCATGGATGGGTGGAGCTTCATCTTCTCTCTGATGCCTAACTTCCTGCCCATGGATGGGTGGAGCTTCATCTTCTCTCTGATGCCTAACTTCCTGCCCATGGATGGGTGGAGCTTCATCTTCTCTCTGATGCCTAACTTCCTGCCCATGGATGGGTGGAGCTTCATCTTCTCTCTGATGCCTAACTTCCTGCCCATGGATGGGTGGAGCTTCATCTTCTCTCTGATGCCTAACTTCCTGCCCATGGATGGGTGGAGCTTCATCTTCTCTCTGTTTCCTAACTTCCTGCCCATGGATGGGTGGAGCTTCATCTTCTCTCTGTTTCCTAACTTCCTGCCCATGGATGGGTGGAGCTTCATCTTCTCTCTGTTTCCTAACTTCCTGCCCATGGATGGGTGGAGCTTCATCTTCTCTCTGTTTCCTAACTTCCTGCCCATGGATGGGTGGAGCTTCATCTTCTCTCTGTTTCCTAACTTCCTGCCCATGGATGGGTGGAGCTTCATCTTCTCTCTGTTTCCTAACTTCCTGCCCATGGATGGGTGGAGCTTCATCTCTCTGTTCTAACTTCCTGCCCATGGATGGGTGGAGCTTATCTCTCTGATTCCTAACTTCCTGCCCATAGATGGGTGGAGCTTCATCTTCTCTCTGATGCCTAACTTCCTGCCCATGGATGGGTGGAGGTTCATCTTCTCTCTGATGCCTAACTTCCTGCCCATGGATGGGTGGAGCTTCATCTTCTCTCTGATGCCTAACTTCCTGCCCATGGATGGGTGGAGCTTCATCTTCTCTCTGACGCCTAACTTCCTGCCCATGGATGGGTGGAGCTTCATCTTCTCTCTGATGCCTAACTTCCTGCCCATGGATGGGTGGAGCTTCATCTTCTCTCTGATGCCTAACTTCCTGCCCATGGATGGGTGGAGCTTCATCTTCTCTCTGATGCCTAACTTCCTGCCCATGGATGGGTGGAGCTTCATCTTCTCTCTGATTCCTAACTTCCTGCCCATGGATGGGTGGAGCTTCATCTTCTCTCTGATGCCTAACTTCCTGCCCATGGATGGGTGGAGCTTCATCTTCTCTCTGATTCCTAACTTCCTGCCCATGGATGGGTGGAGCTTCATCTTCTCTCTGATTCCTAACTTCCTGCCCATGGATGGGTGGAGCTTCATCTTCTCTCTGATGCCTAACTTCCTGCCCATGGATGGGTGGAGCTTCATCTTCTCTCTGATGCCTAACTTCCTACCCATGGATGGGTGGAGCTTCTTCTCTCTCTGATTCCTAACTTCCTGCCCATGGATGGGTGGAGCTTCTTCTCTCTCTGATTCCTAACTTCCTGCCCATGGATGGGTGGAGCTTCAACTTCTCTCTGATGCCTAACTTCCTGCCCATGAATGGGTGGAGCTTCATCTTCTCTCTGATGCCTAACTTCCTGCCCATAGATGGGTGGAGCTTCATCTTCTCTCTGATGCCTAACTTCCTGCCCATGGATGGGTGGAGGTTCATCTTCTCTCTGATGCCTGACTTCCTGCCCATGGATGGGTGGAGCTTCATCTTCTCTCTGATTCCTAACTTCCTGCCCATGGATGGGTGGAGCTTCATCTTCTCTCTGATGCCTAACTTCCTGCCCATGGATGGGTGGAGCTTCATCTTCTCTCTGATTCCTAACTTCCTGCCCATGGATGGGTGGAGCTTCATCTTCTCTCTGATTCCTAACTTCCTGCCCATGGATGGGTGGAGCTTAATCTTCTCTCTGATGCCTAACTTCCTGCCCATGGATGGGTGGAGCTTCATCTTCTCTCTGATGCCTAACTTCCTGCCCATGGATGGGTGGAGCTTCTTCTCTCTCTGATTCCTAACTTCCTGCCCATGGATGGGTGGAGCTTCTTCTCTCTCTGATTCCTAACTTCCTGCCCATGGATGGGTGGAGCTTCAACTTCTCTCTGATGCCTAACTTCCTGCCCATGAATGGGTGGAGCTTCATCTTCTCCTGCCCATGGATGGGTGGAGCTTCATCTTCTCTCTGATGCCTAACTTCCTGCCCATGGATGGGTGGAGCTTCATCTTCTCTCTGATGCCTAACTTCCTGCCCATGGATGGGTGGAGCTTCATCTTCTCTCTGATTCCTAACTTCCTGCCCATAGATGGGTGGAGCTTCATCTTCTCTCTGATGCCTAACTTCCTGCCCATAGATGGGTGGAGCTTCATCTTCTCTCTGATGCCTAACTTCCTGCCCATGGATGGGTGGAGGTTCATCTTCTCTCTGATGCCTAACTTCCTGCCCATGGATGGGTGGAGCTTCATCTTCTCTCTGATTCCTAACTTCCTGCCCATGGATGGGTGGAGCTTCATCTTCTCTCTGATGCCTAACTTCCTGCCCATGGATGGGTGGAGCTTCATCTTCTCTCTGATTCCTAACTTCCTGCCCATGGATGGGTGGAGCTTCATCTTCTCTCTGATTCCTAACTTCCTGCCCATGGATGGGTGGAGCTTCATCTTCTCTCTGATGCCTAACTTCCTGCCCATGGATGGGTGGAGCTTCATCTTCTCTCTGATGCCTAACTTCCTGCCCATGGATGGGTGGAGCTTCTTCTCTCTCTGATTCCTAACTTCCTGCCCATGGATGGGTGGAGCTTACTTCTCTCTCTGATGCATAACTTCCTGCCCATGGATGGGTGGAGCTTCATCTTCTCTCTGAT
>NW_024059047.1:0-41987 GCF_016432855.1 Salvelinus namaycush | reverse complement strand
TTATACAGGGGCAGAGTCCTTCTAGCTGTCTGGAGTGGGTTATACAGGGGCAGAGTCCTTCTAGCTGTCTGGAGTGGGTTATACAGGGGCAGAGTCCTTCTAGCTGTCTGGAGTGGGTTATACAGGGGCAGAGTCCTTCTAGCTGTCTGGAGTGGGTTATACAGGGGCAGAGTCCTTCTAGCTGTCTGGAGTGGGTTATACAGGGGCAGAGTCCTTCTAGCTGTCTGGAGTGGGTTATACAGGGAGCAGAGTCCTTCTAGCTGTCTGGAGTGGGTTATACAGGGCAGAGTCCTTCTAGCTGTCTGGAGTGGGTTATACAGGGGCAGAGTCCTTCTAGCTGTCTGGAGTGGGTTATACAGGGGCAGAGTCCTTCTAGCTGTCTGGAGTGGGTTATACAGGGGCAGAGTCCTTCTAGCTGTCTGGAGTGGGTTATACAGGGCAGAGTCCTTCTAGCTGTCTGGAGTGGGTTATACAGGGGCAGAGTCCTTCTAGCTGTCTGGAGTGGGTTATACAGGGGCAGAGTCCTTCTAGCTGTCTGGAGTGGGTTATACAGGGGCAGAGTCCTTCTAGCTGTCTGGAGTGGGTTATACAGGGGCAGAGTCCTTCTAGCTGTCTGGAGGGGGTATACAGGGGCAGAGTCCTTCTAGCTGTCTGGAGTGGGTTATACAGGGGCAGAGTCCTTCTAGCTGTCTGGAGTGGGTTACACAGGGGCAGAGTCCTTCTAGCTGTCTGGAGTGGGTTATACAGGGGCAGAGTCCTTCTAGCTGTCTGGAGTGGGTTATACAGGGGCAGAGTCCTTCTAGCTGTCTGGAGTGGGTTATACAGGGCAGAGTCCTTCTAGCTGTCTGGAGTGGGTTATACAGGGGCAGAGTCCTTCTAGCTGTCTGGAGTGGGTTATACAGGGGCAGAGTCCTTCTAGCTGTCTGGAGTGGGTTATACAGGGGACAGAGTCCTTCTAGCTGTCTGGAGTGGGTTATACAGGGGCAGAGTCCTTCTAGCTGTCTGGAGTGGGTTATACAGGGGCAGAGTCCTTCTAGCTGTCTGGAGTGGGTTATACAGGGGCAGAGTCCTTCTAGCTGTCTGGAGTGGGTTATACAGGGGCAGAGTCCTTCTAGCTGTCTGGAGTGGGTTATACAGGGGCAGAGTCCTTCTAGCTGTCTGGAGTGGGTTATACAGGGGCAGAGTCTTTAGCTTCTGGAGTGGGTTATACAGGGGCAGAGTCCTTCAGGAGTGGGTTATACAGGGCAGAGTCCTTCTAGCTGTCTGGAGTGGGTTATACAGGGGCAGAGTCCTTCTAGCTGTCTGGAGTGGGTTATACAGGGCAGAGTCCTTCTAGCTGTCTGGAGTGGGTTATACAGGGCAGAGTCCTTCTAGCTTCTGGAGTGGGTTATACAGGGGCAGAGTCCTTCTAGCTGTCTGGAGTGGGTTATACAGGGGCAGAGTCCTTCTAGCTGTCTGGAGTGGGTTATACAGGGGCAGAGTCCTTCTAGCTGTCTGGAGTGGGTTATACAGGGGCAGAGTCCTTCTAGCTGTCTGGAGTGGGTTATACAGGGGCAGAGTCCTTCTAGCTGTCTGAGTGGGTTATACAGGGGCAGAGTCCTTCTAGCTGTCTGGAGTGGGTTATACAGGGGCAGAGTCCTTCTAGCTGTCTGGAGTGGGTTATACAGGGGCAGAGTCCTTCTAGCTGTCTGGAGTGGGTTATACAGGGGCAGAGTCCTTCTAGCTGTCTGGAGTGGGTTATACAGGGGCAGAGTCCTTCTAGCTGTCTGGAGTGGGTTACACAGGGGGCAGAGTCCTTCTAGCTGTCTGGAGTGGGTTATACAGGGGCAGAGTCCTTCTAGCTGTCTGGAGTGGGTTATACAGGAGCAGAGTCCCTCTAGCTGTCTGGAGTGGGTTATACAGGGGCAGAGTCCTTCTAGCTGTCTGGAGTGGGTTATACAGGGGCAGAGTCCTTCTAGCTGTCTGGAGTGGGTTATACAGGGGCAGAGTCCTTCTAGCTGTCTGGAGTGGGTTATACAGGGGCAGAGTCCCTCTAGCTGTCTGGAGTGGGTTATACAGGGACAGAGTCCTTCTAGCTGTCTGGAGTGGGTTATACAGGGGCAGAGTCCTTCTAGCTGTCTGGAGTGGGTTATACAGGGACAGAGTCCTTCTAGCTGTCTGGAGTGGGTTATACAGGGGCAGAGTCCTTCTAGCTGTCTGGAGTGGGTTATACAGGGGCAGAGTCCTTCTAGCTGTCTGGAGTGGGTTACACAGGGGCAGAGTCCTTCTAGCTGTCTGGAGTGGGTTATACAGGGGCAGAGTCCTTCTAGCTGTCTGGAGTGGGTTATACAGGAGCAGAGTCCTTCTAGCTGTCTGGAGTGGGTTATACAGGGGCAGAGTCCTTCTAGCTGTCTGGAGTGGGTTATACAGGGGCAGAGTCCTTCTAGCTGTCTGGAGTGGGTTATACAGGGAGCAGAGTCCTTCTAGCTGTCTGGAGTGGGTTATACAGGGGCAGAGTCCTTCTAGCTGTCTGGAGTGGGTTATACAGGGGCAGAGTCCTTCTAGCTGTCTGGAGTGGGTTATACAGGGGCAGAGTCCTTCTAGCTGTCTGGAGTGGGTTATACAGGGGCAGAGTCCTTCTAGCTGTCTGGAGTGGGTTATACAGGGGCAGAGTCCTTCTAGCTGTCTGGAGTGGGTTATACAGGGGCAGAGTCCTTCTAGCTGTCTGGAGTGGGTTATACAGGGGCAGAGTCCTTCTAGCTGTCTGGAGTGGGTTATACAGGGGCAGAGTCCTTCTAGCTGTCTGGAGTGGGTTATACAGGGGCAGAGTCCTTCTAGCTGTCTGGAGTGGGTTATACAGGGGCAGAGTCCTTCTAGCTGTCTGGAGTGGGTTATACAGGGGCAGAGTCCTTCTAGCTGTCTGGAGTGGGTTATACAGGGGCAGAGTCCTTCTAGCTGTCTGGAGTGGGTTATACAGGAGCAGAGTCCTTCTAGCTGTCTGGAGTGGGTTATACAGGGGCAGAGTCCTTCTAGCTGTCTGGAGTGGGTTATACAGGGTGCAGAGTCCTTCTAGCTGTCTGGAGTGGGTTATACAGGGGCAGAGTCCTTCTAGCTGTCTGGAGTGGGTTATACAGGGGCAGAGTCCTTCTAGCTGTCTGGAGTGGGTTATACAGGGGCAGAGTCCTTCTAGCTGTCTGGAGTGGGGTTATACAGGGGCAGAGTCCTTCTAGCTGTCTGGAGTGGGTTATACAGGGGCAGAGTCCTTCTAGCTGTCTGGAGTGGGTTATACAGGGGACAGAGTCCCTCTAGCTGTCTGGAGTGGGTTATACAGGGACAGAGTCCTTCTAGCTGTCTGGAGTGGGTTATACAGGGGCAGAGTCCTTCTAGCTCTCTGGAGTGGGTTATACAGGAGCAGAGTCCTTCTAGCTGTCTGGAGTGGGTTATACAGGGGCAGAGTCCTTTTAGCTGTCTGGAGTGGGTTATACAGGGGCAGAGTCCTTCTAGCTGTCTGGAGTGGGTTATACAGGGGCAGAGTCCTTCTAGCTGTCTGGAGTGGGTTATACAGGAGCAAAGTCCTTCTAGCTGTCTGGAGTGGGTTATACAGGGGCAGAGTCCTTCTAGCTGTCTGGAGTGGGTTATACAGGGGCAGAGTCCTTCTAGCTGTCTGGAGTGGGTTATACAGGGGCATAGTCCTTCTAGCTGTCTGGAGTGGGTTATACAGGTGCAGAGTCCTTCTAGCTGTCTGGAGTGGGTTATACAGGAGCAGAGTCCTTCTAGCTGTCTGGAGTGGGTTACACAGGGGCAGAGTCCTTCTAGCTGTCTGGAGTGGGTTATACAGGTGCAGAGTCCTTATAGCTGTCTGGAGTGGGTTACACAGGGGCAGAGTCTTTCTAGCTGTCTGGAGTGGGTTATACAGGGGCAGAGTCCTTCTAGCTGTCTGGAGTGGGTTACACAGGGGCAGAGTCCTTCTAGCTGTCTGGGGTGGGTTATACAGGGGCAGAATCCTTCTAGTTGTCTGGAGTGGGTTATACAGGGGCAGAGTCCTTCTAGCTGTCTGGAGTGGGTTACACAGGGGCAGAGTCCGTATAGCTGTCTGGAGTGGGTTATACAGGGGCAGAGTCCTTCTAGCTGTCTGGAGTGGTTATACAGGGATAGAGTCCTTCTAGCTGTCTGGAGTGGGTTATACAGGGGCAGAGTCCTTCTAGCTGTCTGGAGTGGGTTATACAAGGGCAGAGTCCCTCTAGCTGTCTGAAGTGGGTTATACAGGGGCAGAGTCCTTCTAGCTGTCTGGAGTGGGTTATACAGGGGCAGAGTCCTTCTAGCTGTCTGGAGTGGGTTATACAGTAGCAGAGACCTTCTAGCTGTCTGGAGTGGATTATACAGGGGCAGAGTCCTTCTAGATGTCTGGAGTGGGTTATACAGGGGCAGAGTCCTTCTAGCTGTCTGGAGTGGGTTATACAGGGGCAGAGTCCTTCTAGCTGTCTGGAGTGGGTTATACATGGGCAGAGTCCTTCTAGCTGTCTGGAGTGGGTTATACAGGAGCAGAGTCCTTCTAGCTGTCTGGAGTGGGTTACACAGGGGCAGAGTCCTTCTAGCTGTCTGGAGTGGGTTATACAGGGGCAGAGTCCTTCTAGATGTCTGGAGTGGGTTATACAGGGGCAGAGTCCTTCTAGCTGTCTGGAGTGGGTTACACAGGGGCAGAGTCCTTCTAGCTGTATGAAGTGGGTTATACAGGAGCAGAGTCCTTATAGCTGTCTGGAGTGGGTTACACAGGGGCAGAGTCCTTCTAGCTGTCTGGAGTGGGTTATACAGGAGCAGAGTCCTTATAGCTGTCTGGAGTGGGTTACACAGGGGCAGAGTCCTTCTAGCTGTCTGGAGTGGGTTATACAGGGGCAGAGTCCTTCTAGCTGTCTGGAGTGGGTTATACAGGGGCAGAGTCCTTCTAGCTGTCTGGAGTGGTTATACAGGGGCAGAGTCGTTCTAGCTGTCTGGAGTGGGTTATACAGGGGCAGAGTCCTTCTAGCTGTCTGGAGTGGGTTATACAGGGGCAGAGTCCCTCTAGCTGTCTGGAGTGGGTTACACAGGGGCAGAGTCCTTCTAGCTGTCTGGAGTGGGTTATACAGGGGCAGAGTCCCTCTAGCTGTCTGGAGTGGGTTATACAGGGGCAGAGTCCTTCTAGCTGTCTGGAGTGGGTTATACTTGGGCAGAGTCCTTCTAGCTGTCTGGAGTGGGTTATACAGGGGCAGAGTCCTTCTAGCTGTCTGAAGTGGGTTATACAGGGGCAGAGTCCTTCTAGCTGTCTGGAGTGGGTTATACAGGGACAGAGTCCTTCTAGCTGTCTGGAGTAGGTTACACAGGAGCAGAGTCCTTCTAGCTGTCTGGAGTGGGTTATACAGGAGCAGAGTCCTTCTAGCTGTCTGAAGTGGGTTATACAGGGGCAGAGTCCTTCTAGCTGTCTGGAGTGGGTTATACAGGGGCAGAGTCCTTCTAGTTGTCTGGATTGGGTTATACCGGGGCAGAGTCCTTCTAGCTGTCTGGAGTGGGTTATACAGGGGCAGAGTCCTTCTAGCTGTCTGGAGTGGGTTATACAGGGGCAGAGTCCTTCTAGCTGTCTGGAGTGGGTTATACAGGGGCAGAGTCCTTCTAGCTGTCTGGAGTGGGTTATACAGGAGCAGAGCCCTCTAGCTGTCTGGAGTGGGTTATACAGGGGCAGAGTCCTTCTAGCTGTCTGGAGTGGGTTATACAGGGGCAGAGTCCTTCTAGCTGTCTGGAGTGGGTTATACAGGTGCAGAGTCCTTCTAGCTGTCTGGAGTGGGTTATACAGGGGCAGAGTCCTTCTAGCTGTCTGGAGTGGGTTATACAGGGGCAGAGTCCTTCTAGCTGTCTGGAGTGGGTTACACAGGGGCAGAGTCCTTCTAGCTGTCTGGAGTGGGTTATACAGGGGCAGAGTCCTTCTAGATGTCTGGAGTGGGTTATACAGGGGCAGAGTCCTTCTAGCTGTCTGGAGTGGGTTACACAGGGGCAGAGTCCTTCTAGCTGTATGAAGTGGGTTATACAGGAGCAGAGTCCTTATAGCTGTCTGGAGTGGGTTACACAGGGGCAGAGTCCTTCTAGCTGTCTGGAGTGGGTTATACAGGGGCAGAGTCCTTCTAGCTGTCTGGAGTGGGTTATACAGGGGCAGAGTCCTTCTAGCTGTCTGGAGTGGTTATACAGGGGCAGAGTCGTTCTAGCTGTCTGGAGTGGGTTACACAGGGGCAGAGTCCTTCTAGCTGTCTGGAGTGGGTTATACAGGGGCAGAGTCCCTCTAGCTGTCTGGAGTGGGTTATACAGGGGCAGAGTCCTTCTAGCTGTCTGGAGTGGGTTATACTTGGGCAGAGTCCTTCTAGCTGTCTGGAGTGGGTTATACAGGGGCAGAGTCCTTCTAGCTGTCTGAAGTGGGTTATACAGGGGCAGAGTCCTTCTAGCTGTCTGGAGTGGGTTATACAGGGACAGAGTCCTTCTAGCTGTCTGGAGTGGGTTACACAGGAGCAGAGTCCTTCTAGCTGTCTGGAGTGGGTTATACAGGAGCAGAGTCCTTCTAGTTGTCTGGAGTGGGTTATACAGGGGCAGAGTCCTTCTAGCTGTCTGGAGTGGGTTATACAGGGGCAGAGTCCTTCTAGTTGTCTGGAGTGGGTTATACCGGGGCAGAGTCCTTCTAGCTGTCTGGAGTGGGTTATACAGGGGCAGAGTCCTTCTAGCGGTCTGGAGTGGGTTATACAGGGGCAGAGTCCTTCTAGCTGTCTGGAGTGGGTTATACAGGAGCAGAGTCCTTCTAGCTGTCTGGAGTGGGTTATACAGGTGCAGAGTCCCTCTAGCTGTCTGGAGTGGGTTATACAGGGGCAGAGTCCTTCTAGCTGTCTGGAGTGGGTTATACAGGGGCAGAGTCCTTCTAGCTGTCTGGAGTGGGTTATACAGGTGCAGAGTCCTTCTAGCTGTCTGGAGTGGGTTATACAGGAGCAGAGTCCTTCTAGCTGTCTGGAGTGGGTTATACAAGGGCAGAGTCCTTCTAGCTGTCTGGAGTGGGTTATACAGGGGCAGAGTCCTTCTAGCTGTCTGGAGTGGGTTATACAGGGGCAGAGTCCTTCTAGCTGTCTGGAGTGGGTTATACAGGAGCAGAGTCCTTCTAGCTGTCTGGAGTGGGTTATACAGGGGAAGAGTCCTTCTAGCTGTCTGGAGTGGGTTATACAGGGACAGAGTCCTTCTAGCTGTCTGGAGTGGGTTATACAGGGGCAGAGTCCTTCTAGCTGTCTGGAGTGGGTTATACAGGGGCAGAGTCCTTATAGCTGTCTGGAGTGGGTTACACAGGGGCAGAGTCTTTCTAGCTGTCTGGAGTGGGTTATACAGGGGCAGAGTCCTTCTAGATGTCTGGAGTGGGTTATACAGGGGCAGAGTCCTTCTAGCTGTCTGGAGTGGGTTATACAGGGGCAGAGTCCGTCTAGCTGTCTGGAGTGGGTTACACAGGGGCAGAGTCCTTCTAGCTGTCTGGAGTGGGTTACACAGGGGCAGAGTCCTTCTAGCTGTCTGGAGTGGGTTATACAGGAGCAGAGTCCTTCTAGCTGTCTGGAGTGGGTTATACAGGGGCAGAGTCCTTCTAGCTGTCTGGAGTGGGTTATACAGGGGCAGAGTCCTTCTAGCTGTCTGGAGTGGGTTATACAGGGGCAGAGTCCTTCTAGCTGTCTGGAGTGGGTTATACAGGAGCAGAGTCCTTCTAGCTGTCTGGAGTGGTTATACAGGGGCAGAGTCCTTCTAGCTGTCTGGAGTGGGTTATACAGGGGCAGAGTCCTTTTAGCTGTCTGGAGTGGGTTATACAGGAGCAGAGTCCTTCTAGCTGTCTGGAGTGGTTATACAGGGGCAGAGTCCTTCTAGCTGTCTGGAGTGGGTTATACAGGAGCAGAGTCCTTCTAGTTGTCTGGAGTGGGTTATACAGGGGCAGAGTCCTTCTAGCTGTCTGGAGTGGGTTATACAGGAGCAGAGTCCTTCTAGCTGTCTGGAGTGGGTTATACAGGGGCAGAGTCCTTCTAGCTGTCTGGAGTGGGTTATACAGGGGCAGAGTCCTTCTAACTGTCTGGAGTGGGTTATACAGGAGCAGAGGGACAATCCTCGCTGTGTTAGCAGTACCTCCCTGTGTACAATATATCTGTTCTCATGAGAAAAATGTAAAAGCAGCAACTGAGCAGTGTGAGGAAGGAGATAACCTCAGGGGTGGAACAATGAAAGGATCCGACATGGCTGGTGATGAATGCCGTGGATCAGCTGTGATGTGTGAATTCTCTGGGATTATAGACACACCATCTAATTACTCTGTTTTTTTGCTGTCTCTTTTCAGTCGAGGCTTTTATGGAAAGAGATCTAGCTATGATTTCTCAATTTTAATTAATAGCCACTGGAGAATAAAAGGAAATCTGTGTTTAAGTGCCTTGGAAAAGACTACAGTCAGGGAACGTCATATGGCAAAGTTTAGACAGCATGACACAACAGGAGAGAGAGAGCAGGCTTCTGGAAGTGAGGACCGAGAAGAGAAGGGAAAGAGATCAAAGTTGAGCTGTCATGAGTTTGAGTCAGGAGAGGCAGAGGAGGCCGGAGGAGCGGGGCCTCCTTTCCCACAGTCAACATCCTGCCTGGGAGATGAAAGACCCACAGCCGGGGCACATGGCAAAGGCCCAGGCCCAGAACCAGGCCTCCACCGTGGGGGTGTGGGACACACAGCTGGCTCCTGGGAAGAGAGAGAGGAGTGTGTCTTATCTGCAGAGAGAGAATGGGGGGTAGGGGTAGAAAGGGAGAGAGAGAGAGAGAGAGAGGGGGGGGTATGGGTAGAAAGGGAGAGAGAGAGAGGGAGAGAGAGAGGGGGGGAGTAGGGGTAGAAAGGGAGAGAGAGAGGGAGAGAGAGAGAGGGGGGTATGGGTAGAAAGGGAGAGAGAGAGAGAGAGAGAGAGAGGGGGGTATGGGTAGAAAGGGAGAGAGAGAGAGGGAGAGAGAGAGGGGGGGAGTAGGGGTAGAAAGGGAGAGAGCGAGAGAAAGAGAGATAAAAAGAGAGAGAGATAGGGGTAGGGGTAGAAAGGGAGAGAGAGAGAGCCTCCATGCCCTCTGGTGTTTGGTTGGGTGGATGGGTGATTCTCCAGCGTGGCAGTTGTGGCAGCTACAGTATTGGGGCTGCATCCTAAATGACACACTATTCCCTACATAGTCCACCACCCTATGGGCCCTGGTCAAAAGTAGTGCACTATATAGGACATAGTGTGCCGGTTGTGCCAGCTCTGGTCATAACTCTGGTCCAGTCTGCATGTGACCCAAAGCCCCGAGGGTATTGCACAGTGATGGTGATGGGAGAGTGTGTTGGGCACCACGCAGTGCCAGGGCCAGCTGTGCCCTCTCCATACCCGCTGCCTGCTGCCCACTCTGGGCATGTGTTGGACCAGTATCCCCTGTGGATCCATCCACTGCTCTATTGGCAGATGTAATTACTATACCGCCGTGCTACTACGGACCTCCTGCACTGTAAAACATTCAACAAATAAGAGAATTAACAACAACAAACAAATACTTTAGCCAATCAAATGTTATTCCTCATATGTGCCGAATACAACAGGTGTAGTAGACCTTTACTTTAGCCAATCAAATGTTATTCCTCATATGTGCCGAATACAACAGGTGTAGTAGACCTTTACTTTAGCCAATCAAATGTTATTCCTCATATGTGCCGAATACAACAGGTGTAGCAGACTTTTACAGTGAAATGCTGACTTACAAGCCTTTAACCAACAATACCGTTTTTAAGAAAAATAACAACAATGCTTTAAGAAGTTATGATGAAGATGATGGAAAAATAGAAAATAAAAGTAACAAATAATTAAACAGCAGCAGTAAAATAACAATAGAGAGGCTTTATACAGGGGTCAATGTGCGGGGGCTCCGGTTAGTCGAGGTAATTGAGGTAATATGTACAGAGTCAATGTGCGGGGGCTCCGGTTAGTCGAGGTAATTGAGGTAATATGTACAGAGTCAATGTGCGGGGGCTCCGGTTAGTCGAGGTAATTGAGGTAGTATGTACAGAGTCAATGTGTGGGGGCACCGGTTAGTCGAGGTAATTGAGGTAGTATGTACATGTAGGTAGAGTTAAAGTGACTATGCATAGATAATAAACAGAGAGTAGCAGCAGCGTAAAATAGTCTGTGTAGCCCTTTGATTAGGTGTTCAGGAATCTTATGGCTTTGGGGTAGAAGCTGTTAAGAAGTCTTTGGGACCTGGACTTGGTGCTCCGGTACCGCTTGATGTGCGGTAGCAGAGAGAACAGTCTATGACTAGGGTGGTTGGAGTCTTTGACAATTTTTAGGGCCTTCCTCTGACACCGCCTGGTATAGAGGTCCTGCATGGCAGGAAGCCGGGCCGTACACACTACTCTCTGTAGTGCCTTGTGGTCGGAGGCTGAGCAGTTGCCATACCAGGCATTGATGCAACCAGTCAGGATGCTCTCGATGGTGCAGCTGTAGAACCTTTTGACGATCTGAGGACCCATGCTAAATCTGTTCAGTCTCCTGAGGGGGAATAGGTTTTGTCGTGCCGTCTTCACGACTTTCTTAGTGTTATTGGACCATGATATTTTGTTGGTGATGTGGACACCAAGGAACTTGAAGCTCTCGATCTGCTCCACTGCAGCCCCGTCGATGAGAATGGGGGCGTGCTCGGTCCTCCTTTTCCTGTAGTCCACAATCATCTCCTTTGTCTTGATCACGTTGAGGGAGAGGTTGTTGTCCTGGCACCACACGGCCAGGTCTCTGACCTCCTCCCTATAGGCTGTCTCATCGTTGTTGGTGATGAGGCCTACCGCTGTTGTGTCATCTGCAAACTTAATGATGGTGTTTGAGTCGTCCCTGGCCATACAGTCATGGGTGAACAGGGAGTACAGGAGGGGACTGAGCACACACCCCTGAGAGGCCCCCGTGTTGAGGATCAGCTTTTCAGATGTGTTGTTACCTACCCTTACCATGTGGGGGAGCGGTATGCAAATTGGAGTGTGTCTAGGGTTACTGGGATGATGGTGTTGATGTGAGCCATGACCAGTCTTTCAAAGCACTTCATGGCTACAGACGTGAGTGCTAATGGTCGGTAGTCATTTAGGCAGGTTACCTTAGTGTTCTTGGGCACAGGGACTATGGTGGTCTGCTTAAAACATGTTGGTGTTACAGACTCGGACAGGGAGAGGTTGAAAATGTCAGTGAAGACACTTGCCAGTTGGTTAGCGCATGCTCGGAGTACACGTCCTGGTAATCCATCTGGCTCCGCGGCCATGTGGATGTTGACCTGTTTAAAGGTCTTATTCACGTCGGCTACGGAGAGCGTGATCACACAGTCGTCCGGAACAGCTGATGCTCTCATGTATGTTTCAGTGTTACTTGCTTCAACGCGAGCATAGAAGTAATTTAGCTCGTCTGGTATGCTCGTGTCACTGGGCAGCTTGCGGCTGTGCTTCCCTTTGTAGTCTGTAATGGTTTGCAAGCCCTGCCACATCCGACGAGCGTCAGAGCCGGTGTAGTGTGATTCAACCTTAGTCCTGTATTGATGCTTTGCCTGTCTGATGGTTCATTGGAGGGCATAGCGGGATTTCTTATAAGCTTCCGGGTTAGAGTCCCACTCCTTGAAAGCGGCAGCTCTAACCTTTAGCTCAGTGCGGATGTTGCTTGTAATCCATGGCTTCTGGTTGGGGTACGTACGGTCACTGTGGGGATGACATCATCGATACCCTTATTGATGAAGCCAGTGACTGATGTGTTGTACTCCTCAATGCCATCGCAACAATCCCGGAACATATTCCGGTCTGTGCTGCAAAACAGTCCTGTAGTTTAGCATCTGCTTCATCTGACCACTTTCTTATTGACCGAGTCACTGGTGCTTCCTGCTTTAATTTTAGCTTGTAAGCAGGAGTCAGGAGGATAGAATTATGGTCAGATTTGCCACATGGAGGGCGAAGGAGAGCTTTGTACACGTCTCTGTGTGTGAAGTATAGGTGGTCTAGTTTTTTTTCCATCTGGTTGCACATTTAACATGCTGGTAGAAATGAGGTAAAACGGATATGAGTTTCCCTGCACTAGGAGCGCCGCCTCTGGATGAGTGTTTTCCTGTTTGCTTATGGCCGTATACAGCTCATTGAGTGTGGTCTTAGAGCCAGCATCGGTTTGTGGTGGTATATAGACAGATACGAAAAATACAGACGAACTCTCTTGGTAAATAGTTTGGTCTACAGCTTATCATGAGATACTCTACCTCAGGTGAGCAAAACCTTGAGACTTCCTTAGAGTAATCACTGTCCTGATATCTAGAAGCTCTTTTCAGTCATAAGACATGGTGGCAGAAACATTACATACAAAATAAGTTACAAATAACGCGAAGAAACATACACAATAGCACAATTAGTTACGGGATCGTAAAACGACAGCCGTCTCCTTCGGCGTCATTCCTACATAAACAAGTCGTTTAAAGTAATTTGTACATTTCATTTTACTCCAAAAAAGTTACAAATAAATCCAGCTCAATATGTTGTTTAAAATCTGACTATATTTTATGAGGATAATCAACTTTTCTACATTCTAATACGATTTTAAGTTCTTGCAACAACTTGTTACGCAGGCTCTGTTTTTAGTGGACAAATTCAACATTTGTAGACTTTATGATTATTTTACACAATGTTGTATACATGTTTGAAGAAAGAAAAGTATATTTATATATTCGTATTAAGCAGCTTGTTGTGTCTTAAGGTGTAACGGATCATGTTGAACGGATATCAACACCGTTAGACATTTTGACTGTTCAATGATTACAAAACCGATTCCTACCATCAGCACTCTGAAAGACAGAGGCAAATGAAGCACATTGCAATGCTTGTAGTTCTGACATAATTGTACGGTAATACTACAGCTCATTCTGACATTTTACTGTAATACTTCATCAGTTCATTCTGACATTTTACTGTAATACTTCATCAGTTCATTCTGACATTTTACTGTAATACTTCTTCAGCTCATTCTGACATTTTACTGTAATACTACATCAGTTCATTCCGACATCATTTTACTGTAATTATCACGACTCAGGATATGACCCAGATGTAGACACAGGAGGCGGATAGTACAGTTCTCAATAATTGAATAAAGCACGAGGCAAAGGGCAGGTCAGGGACAGGCATGGGTTCGTGATCAGGTCAGAGTCAGGCAGGTACAGGACGGCAGGCAGGCTCGGGGTCAGGGCCAGGGCAGAATGGTCAGAACCGGGAAAACTAGGAAACAAACACTTGAGAAACAGGAAAACGGGAAAGCACGCTGGTAAGACCGGACAATACAAGACGAACAGTCAACAGACAAACAAAGAACACAGGTTTAAATGCTCAGGGGATAATGGGGAAGATGGGCGACACCTGGAGGGGGTTGGAGACAAGCACAAAGACAGGTGAAACCGATCAGGGTGTGACTGTAATAGTACTACAGCTCATTCTGACATAATTTTACTGTAATACTACAGCTCATTCTGACATAATTTTACTGTAATACTACAGCTCATTCTGACATCATTTTACTGTAATACTACAGCTCATTCTGACATCATTTTACTGTAATACTACAGCTCATTCTGACATCATTTTACTGTAATATTACAGCTCATGCTGACATACTTTTACTGTAATAGTACAACTCATTCTGACATAATTTTATTGTAATACTACAGCTCATTCTAGCATCATTTTACTGTAATACTACAGCTCATTCTGACATCATTTTACTGTAATATTACAGCTCATGCTGACATACTTTTACTGTAATAGTACAACTCATTCTGACATCATTTTACTGTAATACTACAGCTCATTCTAGCATCATTTTACTGTAATACTACAGCTCATTCTAGCATCATTTTACTGTAATACTACAGCTCATTCTGACATCGTTTTACTCTACAACTCTCTCACACTACCTGTTCTCAATGAAATAAGGACTGATCTCTCCTCTACAACTCTCTCACACTACCTGTTCTCAATGAAATAAGGACTGATCTCTCCTCTACAACTCTCTCACACTACCTGTTCTCAATGAAATAAGGACTGATCTCTCCTCTACAACTCTCTCACACTACCTGTTCTCAATGAAAGAATGAAAAAGGTGACTCACTCTCTCTCCTCTCTTGGCACATTCTTCTATGAAAAAGAGACAGAACTAGTGTGTGAATTCTCCTAGCTACAAAACTCTGAATGATATGTGTTGTGATATTGTGATTAACATTACAGTGAAAGAGTGTACGCTTGAGAATCCCGTTCACACTGTGAACTGAGCTGAGCTCCACTGGTGTTTTTCTCACAGACTAAAATAATGATCTCATTGCTCTAGCCCCGAGGTACTGGCTGGCAATTACTATGATCCATGTACTGGGTTTAGCTTTGGCTCTGCGGGGATATTCAATGGATATTCTCTCTCTCTCTCTCTCGCTCTCTCTCTCTCTCTCTCTCTCTCTCTCTCTCTCTCTCTCTCTCTCTCTCTCTCTCTCTCTCTCTCTCTCTCTCTGTCTCTCTCTCTCTCTCTCTCTCTCTCTCTTATTCCTCAACTCTTCCAGACATGAGGGATCCTGAGGAGGGTGAGGAGGGATCCTGAGGAGGGTGAGGAAGGATCCTGAGGAGGGTGAGGAGGGTGAGGAGGGATCCTGAGGAGGGTGAGGAGGGATCCTGAGGAGGGTGAGGAGGGATCCTGAGGAGGGTGAGGAGGGATCCTGAAGAGGGTGAGGAGGGATCCTGAGGAGGGTGTGGAAGGATCCTGAGGAGGGTGAGGAAGGATCCTGAGGAGGGATCCTGAGGAGGGTGAGGAGGGATCCTGAGGAGGGTGAGGAAGGATCCTGAGGAGGGTGAGGAGGGATCCTGAGGAGGGTGAGGAGGGATCCTGAGGTGGGTGATGAGGGATCCTGAGGAGGGTGAGGAGGGATCCTGAGGAGGGTGAGGAGGGATCCTCAGGAGGGTGAGGAGGGTGAGGAGGGATCCTGAGGAGGGTGAGGAGGGATCCTGAGGAGGGTGAGGAGGGATCCTGAGGAGGGTGAGGAGGGATCCTAAAGAGGGTGAGGAGGGATCCTGAGGAGGGTGAGGAGGCCTACATAAAGCTGTACCAACAGCAGAGTCCCAACAGCAGAGTCCCAACAGCAGAGTCCCAACAGCAGAGTCCCAACAGCAGAGTCCCAACAGCAGAGTCCCAACAGCAGAGTCCCAACAGCAGAGTCCCAACAGCAGAGTCCCAACAGCAGAGTCCCAACAGCAGAGTCCCAACAGCAGAGTCCCAACAGCAGAGTCCCAATAGCAGAGTCCCAACACCTTAACACTGTTACACCTGTCTGGCAGCGAAACAGTTAATTCAGCCTCATTTGCTGACTTTTAAAAATACTGATATGACTGACCTGCTTAAACAAATGGGGTTTCTACTGGCAATTGAGATGTACAAACTATGGCTTAATGGGACAACGAGCGGATAAGAGGCAATTTCGAGTAAGTAATTAATGAGCGAGCTAGGATGGACCTAGTCAATATAACTATTTGTTCAACACCTTTGAAATGTACAGCAACATAATTCAGAACATGTGCAGTTTTTACAGTATTCTCCCTGTGCACCAAGTCAGAACCTTAGGATAAATAAAGGCGGCATATAAGCAGACAATGAAAGCTCTTACAATATTCGATTATGACATTTCTCTAAAACAGGCTACAGGCTACATGTGCACCACCAAGTCAGAACAGTAGGCTAAATTATGAGGGGAAAAGGGACCAAATTATTAGGGTAAGGCACATGGGCTACTAACAGCTTACTACAAAACATACACTTAGTTGTGCTGTGCTCACTTGAACAGGAAGGTGGCACAGCGGTCCTTCGTGGGCAAATTTTGTCATCAAACTTTGTAATCAAAATCTGGTATTCTCTGGATTGATGGTGCTTTCAAGACAACTGTGAACTCAGAAAAAAACAAGATTGAATCACGACGTTAGAGGCCCGAGATCCTGGCTTGGAATTCCGAGTTGGATGAATATTCAAAACTTATTTTCCCAGTTGGAGCTCATTTTTTTTTCTCCCAGTTCCGAGTCATCTTGAACTCGTCTGAGATTTCTGAGAAGTCTGAGATTTCCCAGGTCCGAGTTTCCAGTTGTTTTGAAAGCGGCAGAAGTCATGCTGGATTGACAGCATGGCCAATGTTGAATGTTTATCCTTTTAAGTTTGGAAAAGAGACCCTTAAACCCAGAATTGGACCACACATCCACTCCACTGAATAGCAGGCTAGTGATTGCTTTGCAATGCTTGCAGTTAACCACTGATTCCTTCCAAACCAGTCATTTTTGAATTTGCGATTTACAACTTGTTGTGTAATGTTTATGTCCAATGGCCGACGAGCACCGATATGTTTTATCTGTAATTCTTCTTCATAATTTGTCTTCGTATGACAAGGATTTAAAACGATTTGCCACGAGATTGTCGACTTGATTCATGATGATGACTGTTAGCTTGCTAGCTAAGATTTTGAAAGTATGATGTTGACATCAGTCCAATCAAAGCTACTGTAGATATAATGTGATTTGAATTCATTTTATCTGTGGCCAATAACCTTGAGCCTTCTTGGATGAGCATTTCTAATGTAACTCTATGGAAGCACCCAAGGAGCTTGAATTTTCGCGCTCTACCCCGTAGATTTTGTGGTAACGTAGTGTCCCCATGAGTGACAGAACACTGAACCAATCACGGTGCAACTAGAGACATTTTCCAACCCCCCTAGGCTCCGTATTTTCCGCTGGCTGCCCCACCACAACAGAAAGCACTGAGCTATGCTGAAACAACTGCATGTTGGAGCTGCCTTACTCAAGAAAGCAAAGAGACCATGTTTGTATGAGGCTTTATTAACTCAATGATTTTGTTTACAAACGGATATGTGACACGTATTAATGCCAAAATAACATGCACAACAGGCAACAACAAAAACAACAACAACAAAACATATAGATTTTTTTTAGCTAAACAGGTGGGGCTCAAAACCCCACCTGCCCTGAATGACACGTCGCCGCTGTGGCTGCTATGAAAGTGAACTGTATTCGCGTGTGTGTCAGACTGTGTGTGCAACTGGTCAACTGGAGTCAGGTGCCGGAGAGCAGAGATGAGTAAACAGGCACACTTTAATTGGCAGAAGCAAAACAGTCGGACGCAACAGCGTCACAACACTCCAGCCAAAGGCAAAAGCGAATAACGCCCTAGTCACACAAAATAATGTACAACAATACAATAGCACGGGTTCAAAACAATACCCGGAAAAAAACAGCCTGACGCGTCACACAATAAACGTAACGAACAATTTCACACACAGACATGGGGGGGGGAACAGAGGGTTAAATACACGACAAGTAATGAGGGAAATGTAAACCAGGTGTGTGGTAAAACAAGACAAAACAAATGGATAATGAAAGTTGGATCGGCGATGGCTAGAAGACCGGTGATGTCGACCACCGAACGCCGCTCCTAACAAGGAGAGGAACCGAAGACCGGTGACGTCCACCACCGAACGCCGCCCGAACAAGGAGAGGAACCGACTTCGGCGTTGAAAAACGCTTCTTAACTTCTTTGGGCTGCAAGCCCGAAGCCGGGCACAATATGACAACAGCCACTTCAAGTGCAGGGTGAGAAATTCAAAATATATTTTTTAGAAATATTTAACTTTCACACATTAACAAGTCCAATACAGCATATGAAAGATAAACATCTTGTGAATTCAGCCAACATGTCCGATTTTTAAAATGTTTTACAGCGAAAACACCACATATATTTATGTTAGCTCACCACCAAATACAAAAAAGGACAGACATTTTTCACAGCACAGGTAGCATGCACAAAGCCAACCTAACTAACCAAGAACCAACCAAACTAACCAAGAAACAACTTCATCAGATGACAGTCTTATAACATGTTATACAATAAATCTATGTTTTGTTCGAAAAATGTGCATATTTGAGGTATAAATCAGTTTTACATTGCAGCTATCATCACAGCTACCGTCACAAATAGGACCGAAGCAGCCAGAGTAATTACAGACACCAACGTCAAATACCTAAATACTCATCATAAAACATTTCTGAAAAATCGATGGTGTACAGCAAATTAAAGACAAACATCTTGTGAATCCAGCCAATATTTCCGATTTTTTAAGTGTTTTACAGCGAAAACACAATATAGCATTATATTAGCTTACTACAATAGCCTACCACACAACCGCATTCATTCATCAAGGCACGTTAACGATAGCAATAGGCACGTTAGCGATAGCGAATAAACCAGCAAAAGATATATAATTTTTGACTAACCTTGATAAGCTTCATCAGATGACAGTCCTATAACATCAGGTTATACATACACTTATGTTTTGTTCGAAAATGTGCATATTTAGAGCTGAAATCAGTGGTTATACATTGTGCTAACGTAGCATCTTTTTCCCAGAATGTGCGGATATTTTTATGGCACTCAACTATTCTGACCAAATAACTATACATAAACGTTACTAAAAAATACATGTTGTATAGGAAATGATAGATACACTAGTTCTTAATGCAATCGCCGTGTTAGAATTCTAAAAATAACTTCATTACGACATCCAGCTTAGGTATAGCGAGAGAGTACCCAAAATCTGGGCGCAAACGACTATTTCACATGTTCGACAGATATATGAAATAGCATCATAAAATGGGTCCTACTTTTGATGATCTTTCATCAGAATGTTGTACAAGGGGTCCTTTGTCGGGAACAATCGTTGTTTGGATTTAGAATGTCCTCTTCTCCAGTCAATTAGCACGGAAAGCTAGCAAAGTGGCGCTAAGCTCTCCTTCCTGAACAAAGGCACACAACGCAACACGCCTAACGTCCCGAATAAATTTCAATAATCTAATAAAACTATATTGAAAAAACATACTTTACGATGATATTGTCACATGTATCAAATAAAATCAAAGCCGGAGATATTAGTCGTCCAAAACGACAGCTTATCAGAACGCAAATCCAGGTCCCTTCACGCGCTCTCCAGAAAACAGGAAACTGGTGACACGTCATGCCGAGAGCTATTATTCGACCCCAGATCAAGTTACACACTCCATTTCTTCTCTCACTGCCTGTCGACATCTAGTGGAAGACGTATGAAGTGCATGTATTCTAATAAATATCAAGGACATTAATAGGCAGGCCGTAGAACAGAGCATCGATTTCAGATTTTCCACTTCCTGTCAGGAAGTTTGCTGCAAAATTAGTTCTGTTTTACTCACAGATATAATTCAAACGGTTTTAGAAACTAGAGAGTGTTTTCTATCCAATAGTAATAATAATATGCATATTGTACGAGCAAGAATTGAGTACGAGGCAGTTTAATTTGGGCACCTTTTATCCGGCTACTCAATACTGCCCCTGCAGCCCAAACAGGTTAAATGGATGCAAATAGAATGAAACAGGGATAAACATACCTGAATCTGTCCAATGGAAACACTTGTTTGCAACTGGACTAATGCTTACACCCTAGATCAGCTAGATGCAGGCAATAGTGTTCAAGGCAGAATTGAATGTGTCACTGTCTGTCACCTTGATTACTCAAATGTCTCTCGACCTGTGTGCACCTACATTGTAATCTTTCATTCATAGTCCATGTTGTATCAACATCATGATGGGTATAGGAACAATTAGAGTATCATGTAGTAGCCTAAACCTATCACTGTTACATTGCACTGGGTGAATGGAATATGAATGACAGTAACCTAAACCTATCACTGTTACATTGAACTGGGTGAATGGAATATGAATGACAGTAACCTAAACCTATCACTGTTACATTGAACTGGGTGAATGGAATATGAATGACAGTAACCTAAACCTATCACTGTTACATTGAGCTGGGTGAATAGAATATGAATGACAGTAACCTAAACCTATCACTGTTACATTGAACTGGGTGAATGGAATATGAATGACAGTAACCTAAACCTATCACTGTTACATTGAACTGGGTGAATGGAATATGAATGGCAGTAACCTAAACCTATCACTGTTACATTGAACTGGGTGAATGGAATATGAATGACAGTAACCTAAACCAATCACTGTTACATTGAACTGGGTGAATGGAATATGAATGACAGTAACCTAAACCTATCACTGTTACATTGAACTGGGTGAATAGAATATGAATGACAGTAACCTAAACCTATCACTGTTACATTGAACTGGGTGAATGGAATATGAATGACAGTAACCTAAACCTATCACTGTTACATTGAACTGGGTGAATGGAATATTAATGACAGTAACCTAAACCTATCACTGTTACATTGAACTGGGTGAATGGAATATGAATGACAGTAACCTAAACCTATCACTGTTACATTGAACTGGGTGAATGGAATATGAATGACAGTAACCTAAACCTATCACTGTTACATTGAACTGGGTGAATATGAATGACAGTAACCTAAACCTATCACTGTTACATTGAACTGGGTGAATGGAATATGAATGACAGTAACCTAAACCTATCACTGTTACATTGAACTGGGTGAATGGAATATGAATGACAGTAACCTAAACCTATCACTGTTACATTGAACTGGGTGAATATGAATGACAGTAACCTAAACCTATCGCTGTTACATTGAACTGGGTGAATAGAATATGAATGACAGTAACCTAAACCTATCACTGTTACATTGAACTGGGTGAATGGAATATGAATGACAGTAACCTAAACCTATCACTGTTACATTGAACTGGGTGAATGGAATATGAATGACAGTAACCTAAACCTATCACTGTTACATTGAACTGGGTGAATATGAATGACAGTAACCTAAACCTATCGCTGTTACATTGAACTAGGTGAATAGAATATGAATGACAGTAACCTAAACCTATCACTGTTACATTGAACTGGGTGAATGGAATATGAATGACAGTAACCTAAACCTATCACTGTTACATTGAACTGGGTGAATGGAATATGAATGACAGTAACCTAAACCTATCACTGTTACATTGAACTGGGTGAATGGAATATGAATGACAGTAACCTAAACCTATCACTGTTACATTGAACTGGGTGAATGGAATATGAATGACAGTAACCTAAACCTATCACTGTTACATTGAACTGGGTGAATGGAATATGAATGACAGTAACCTAAACCTATCACTGTTACATTGAACTGGGTGAATGGAATATGAATGACAGTAACCTAAACCTATCACTGTTACATTGAACTGGGTGAATGGAATATGAATGACAGTAACCTAAACCTATCACTGTTACATTGAACTGGGTGAATATGAATGACAGTAACCTAAACCTATCACTGTTACATTGAACTGGGTGAATGGAATATGAATGACAGTAACCTAAACCTATCACTGTTACATTGAACTGGGTGAATGGAATATGAATGACAGTAACCTAAACCTATCACTGTTACATTGAACTGGGTGAATGGAATATGAATGACAGTAACCTAAACCTATCACTGTTATATTGAACTGGGTGAATAGAATATGAATGACAGTAACCTAAACCTATCACTGTTACATTGAACTGGGTGAATGGAATATTAATGACAGTAACCTAAACCTATCACTGTTACATTGAACTGGGTGAATGGAATATGAATGACAGTAACCTAAACCTATCACTGTTACATTGAACTGGGTGAATGGAATATGAATGACAGTAACCTAAACCTATCACTGTTACATTGAACTGGGTGAATGGAATATGAATGACAGTAACCTAAACCTATCACTGTTACATTGAACTGGGTGAATATGAATGACAGTAACCTAAACCTATCACTGTTACATTGAACTGGGTGAATGGAATATGAATGACAGTAACCTAAACCTATCACTGTTACATTGAACTGGGTGAATGGAATATGAATGACAGTAACCTAAACCTATCACTGTTACATTGAACTGGGTGAATGGAATATGAATGACAGTAACCTAAACCTATCACTGTTACATTGAACTGGGTGAATGGAATATGAATGACAGTAACCTAAACCAATCACTGTTACATTGAACTGGGTGAATATGAATGACAGTAACCTAAACCTATCACTGTTACATTGAACTGGGTGAATGGAATATGAATGACAGTAACCTAAACCTATCACTGTTACATTGAGCTGGGTGAATAGAATATGAATGACAGTAACCTAAACCTATCACTGTTACATTGAACTGGGTGAATGGAATATGAATGACAGTAACCTAAACCTATCACTGTTACATTGAACTGGGTGAATGGAATATTAATGACAGTAACCTAAACCTATCACTGTTACATTGAACTGGGTGAATGGAATATGAATGACAGTAACCTAAACCTATCACTGTTACATTGAACTGGGTGAATGGAATATTAATGACAGTAACCTAAACCTATCACTGTTACATTGAACTGGGTGAATGGAATATGAATGACAGTAACCTAAACCTATCACTGTTACATTGAACTGGGTGAATGGAATATGAATGACAGTAACCTAAACCTATCACTGTTACATTGAACTGGGTGAATGGAATATTAATGACAGTAACCTAAACCTATCACTGTTACATTGAACTGGGTGAATGGAATATGAATGACAGTAACCTAAACCTATCACTGTTACATTGAACTGGGTGAATGGAATATGAATGACAGTAACATCAACCTATCACTGTTACATTGAACTGAGTGAATGGAATATTAATGACAGTAACCTAAACCTATCACTGTTACATTGAACTGGGTGAATGGAATATGAATGACAGTAACCTAAACCTATCACTGTTACATTGAACTGGGTGAATGGAATATGAATGACAGTAACCTAAACCTATCACTGTTACATTGAACTGGGTGAATGGAATATGAATGACAGTAACCTAAACCTATCACTGTTACATTGAACTGGGTGAATGGAATATGAATGACAGTAACCTAAACCTATCACTGTTACATTGAACTGGGTGAATGGAATATGAATGACAGTAACCTAAACCTATCACTGTTACATTGAACTGGGTGAATGGAATATGAATGACAGTAACCTAAACCTATCACTGTTACATTGAACTGGGTGAATGGAATATGAATGACAGTAACCTAAACCTATCACTGTTACATTGAACTGGGTGAATGGAATATGAATGACAGTAACCTAAACCTATCACTGTTACATTGAACTGGGTGAATGGAATATGAATGACAGTAACCTAAACCTATCACTGTTACATTGAACTGGGTGAATGGAATATGAATGACAGTAACCTAAACCTATCACTGTTACATTGAACTGGGTGAATATGAATGACAGTAACCTAAACCTATCGATGTTACATTGAACTGGGTGAATAGAATATGAATGACAGTAACCTAAACCTATCACTGTTACATTGAACTGGGTGAATGGAATATGAATGACAGTAACCTAAACCTATCACTGTTACATTGAACTGGGTGAATGGAATATGAATGACAGTAACCTAAACCTATCACTGTTACATTGAACTGGGTGAATGGAATATGAATGACAGTAACCTAAACCTATCACTGTTACATTGAACTGGGTGAATGGAATATGAATGACAGTAACCTAAACCTATCACTGTTACATTGAACTGGGTGAATGGAATATGAATGACAGTAACCTAAACCTATCACTGTTACATTGAACTGGGTGAATGGAATATGAATGACAGTAACCTAAACCTATCACTGTTACATTGAACTGGGTGAATGGAATATGAATGACAGTAACCTAAACCTATCACTGTTACATTGAACTGGGTGAATATGAATGACAGTAACCTAAACCTATCACTGTTACATTGAACTGGGTGAATGGAATATGAATGACAGTAACCTAAACCTATCACTGTTACATTGAACTGGGTGAATATGAATGACAGTAACCTAAACCTATCACTGTTACATTGAACTGGGTGAATGGAATATGAATGACAGTAACCTAAACCTATCACTGTTACATTGAACTGGGTGAATGGAATATGAATGACAGTAACCTAAACCTATCACTGTTACATTGAACTGGGTGAATGGAATATGAATGACAGTAACCTAAACCTATCACTGTTACATTGAACTGGGTGAATGGAATATGAATGACAGTAACCTAAACCTATCACTGTTACATTGAACTGGGTGAATGGAATATGAATGACAGTAACCTAAACCTATCACTGTTACATTGAACTGGGTGAATATGAATGACAGTAACCTAAACCTATCGCTGTTACATTGAACTAGGTGAATAGAATATGAATGACAGTAACCTAAACCTATCACTGTTACATTGAACTGGGTGAATGGAATATGAATGACAGTAACCTAAACCTATCACTGTTACATTGAACTGGGTGAATGGAATATGAATGACAGTAACCTAAACCTATCACTGTTACATTGAACTGGGTGAATGGAATATGAATGACAGTAACCTAAACCTATCACTGTTACATTGAACTGGGTGAATGGAATATGAATGACAGTAACCTAAACCTATCACTGTTACATTGAACTGGGTGAATGGAATATGAATGACAGTAACCTAAACCTATCACTGTTACATTGAACTGGGTGAATGGAATATGAATGACAGTAACCTAAACCTATCACTGTTACATTGAACTGGGTGAATGGAATATGAATGACAGTAACCTAAACCTATCACTGTTACATTGAACTGGGTGAATATGAATGACAGTAACCTAAACCTATCATTGTTACATTGAACTGGGTGAATGGAATATGAATGACAGTAACCTAAACCTATCACTGTTACATTGAACTGGGTGAATATGAATGACAGTAACCTAAACCTATCACTGTTACATTGAACTGGGTGAATGGAATATGAATGACAGTAACCTAAACCTATCACTGTTACATTGAACTGGGTGAATGGAATATGAATGACAGTAACCTAAACCTATCACTGTTACATTGAACTGGGTGAATGGAATATGAATGACAGTAACCTAAACCTATCACTGTTACATTGAACTGGGTGAATGGAATATGAATGACAGTAACCTAAACCTATCACTGTTACATTGAACTGGGTGAATATGAATGACAGTAACCTAAACCTATCACTGTTACATTGAACTGGGTGAATGGAATATGAATGACAGTAACCTAAACCTATCACTGTTACATTGAACTGGGTGAATATGAATGACAGTAACCTAAACCTATCACTGTTACATTGAACTGGGTGAATGGAATATGAATGACAGTCATCCAATATGCTGTAATAGACATAAGGCCGTGCTCCTAAAGAATCTTAAACGCCACCAACCTCCACTGGTTGGTAACTACTGTAGCTACACACTGACGATAGACTGCATAGACTGCATACGCGATAGACTGCATACGCGATAGACTGCATACGCGATAGACTACATACGCGATAGACTGCATACGCGATAGACTGCATACCCGAATAGACTGCATACGCGATAGACTGCATACGCGATAGACTGCATACGCGATAGACTGCATACGCGATAAACTGCATACGCGATAGACTGCATACGCGATAGACTGCATCCCCGATAGACTGCATACCCGATAGACTGCATACCCGATAGACTGCATACCCGATAGACTGCATACGCGATAGACTGCATACCCGATAGACTGCATACGCGATAGACTGCATACGCGATAGACTGCATACCCGATAGACTGCATACGCGATAGACTGCATACGCGATAGACCGCATACGCGATAGACCGCATACGCGATAGACTGCATCCCGTGTCATCTGACACAGCTCATTCATGGTTATAACATACTACGTTCAATATCATTTCTAAAGCAATAAAGGAGGGTTTTTTGTTACTTCCCAGAATGTGTGAACAAGCTTAACTTTATCCTAAAAAAAGGCTGATAGTTTAATTACATTTGGAAAGAGGGGCAGAAATGCAACGTGATCAAGGCTGGAATTGCTCATCAGATGGAAGGTTTTGATTTCAAATGAAAGTTGTGTTTTTAATTTACATCTTTAATTTATACTTCATTTTTACGTTATTATCCACAAATGACAAGGGAGCAGATTTTTTCATTTTTCATCCAGCCCTCATTGTTATTCATGGTTCGTGACACCTGCTTGTGTTTAGCAGGCAAATGTCACCGTAGAACACACACACACACACGCACGCACGCACGCACGCACGCACGCACGCACGCACGCACGCACGCACGCACGCACGCACGCACGCACGCACACACACACACACACACACACACACACACACACACACACACACACACACACACACACACAGACACACAGACACACAGACACACACGTCACCATACAATCTAAATGTGTCACCGTGAAATCCGATGTTAACCTTTTGACATTGAGGCGCTCATTATATGTCTCGATATCAACATCTCCCCTGTGCTTCACCTTTGTTTAAGCCATCCTATTATTTGTTATCACCTCTGCTGAGCCATGCCGAGCCCTGGCTTAAAGCTTGTTAACATGACACATTTCACCACATGGCAAAAATACTGCTGGGAGACCTCCGTGTTTAGAATCTTTAGAATGTCCCCCGTTGTCAAGGAAATTACAATTGATGACCCATAATGCAGTGCTCTCTCTCTTTCTCTCTCTCCACCCCCTCCTCCTCTCTCTCAATTAAAATCGAATGTATCTTTATTGGACTGGGAAGCATATGTTTACATTGCCAAAGCAAGTGAAATAAACAATAAACAAAAGTAAGAAGAAACAGAAAACAACATCAAACTCATAAAGGTTTCAAAAGGATAAAGACATTTCCAGTGTCATATTATCATATTATATTATATGTCATATTATCAACTACGCTACACTACAGTTTCATCATAGCGCTTGATGGTTTTTGTGAGACTGCACTTGAAGAAACTTGAAAAGTTCTTGAAATGTTCCGTATTGACTGACCTTCATGTCTTAAAGTAATGATGGGTTGTCGTTTCTCTTTGGTTATTTCAGCTGTTCTTGCCATAATATGGACTTGGTATTTGACCAAATAGGGCTATCTTCTGTATACCCCCCTACCTTGTCACAGCACAACTGATTGGCTCAAACGCATTAAGAAGGAAAGAAATTCCGCAAATGAACTTTTAAGAAAGCACACCTGTTAATTGAAATGCATTCCAGGTGACTACCTCATTAAACTAGTGAAGAGAATGCCAAGAGTGTGAAAAGCTGTCATCAAGGCAAAGGGTAGCTACTTTGAAGAATTCAAATATAAAATATGTTTTGATTTGTTTAAAACCTCTTGAGCCTATGGGGGGTGCTATTTCGATCTTGGAAAAATGAGTTCCCAAATTAAACTGCCTCGTACTCAATTATTGCTCGTACAATATGCATATTATTATTACTATTGGATAGAAAACACTCTCTAGTTTCTAAAACCGTTTGAATTATTTCTCTGAGTGAAACAGAACTCATTCTGCAGCACTTTTCCTGTCAGGGAGTGAGATTTCAGAAATCGTGGTCCCTGTTCTAGGGTCAGTTTATAAGTCCCCATGCAGGCTATGGGGCTACATGCACTGCATACGCCTTCCTCTAGATGTCAGTAAGCGGTGAGAATTTGAATGGAGTCGATTGCGCAATCTGGGACCTTATATAGGACCGTGGAACGGAAGGACCGTCCTTTTCAACAGTGCGCTTGACGCATGAAGACATCACAATGGCGTCCTGCAAACGCTTTCGTTTTAGTAGTTCTATATCTCCGGTCATGTTTTTATTCGTTATAGGGGTTAAAGACATCATAAGGTAGTTAATTTAAACCGACTTATAGCAGTTTATAGCAGTTTATTGCGATTTTCTGGGATTTCTTTGCCATGCGCTTTCACGAGTTGGACACCACTCCAGTTGGCGGCTAACATTAGCGGCTATTTAAATAGCGGCTATTTCAACCCAAAGACGATTGTTCTGGAGAAAGGACACCTTGCCCAAGATTCTGATGGAAGCTCAGCTAATAGTAAGCAGTCTTTATGCTGTTAATTCGTACTTATGTTGACAAATGTCAGACAATAATTCCGCCATGAATTATGGTGCGGTCTCGCTTAGCGCACGCTGTATGCTTGAAGTAACGTTAATTTTAAAAATGTAATTCAGCGATTGCATTAAGAACTAATTTGTCTTTCAATTGCTGTCCAACCTGTATTTTTTAGTCAAGTTTTGGAATAGTTACTGATTAGATTAGAAATTCAAAGATTTCTCCTGCCATTTTCTGGGCAGCTTTGCTACTTTTCTCATTGTATAACCACGATTTGTGCCGCTAAATATGCACATTTTCGAACAAACTCTATATGCATTGTGTAATATGATGTTATAGGACTGTCATCTGAAGAATTCTGAGAAGGTTAGTGAAAAAATTAATATCCTTTGGTGGTTTATACGTTATCGCTCTTTTTGCCTTGAATCAATGCTGGGGTGATGTTTGCACATGTGCTAAGCTAATATAACGCTATATTGTGTTTTCGCTGTAAAACACTTAGAAAATCTGAAATATTGTCTTGATTCACAAGATCTGTGTCTTTCATCTGCTGCACGCTGTGTATTTTTAAGAAATGTTTTATGATGAGTAATTAGGTAATACACGTTGCTCTCTGTAGTTATTCTAGTCGAGTTGTGATGGTGGCTGCAATGGTAAACTATGATTTATACCTGAAATATGCAAATTTTTCTAACAAAACATATGCTATACAATAAATATGTTATCAGACTGTCATCTGATGAATTTGTTTCTTGGTTAGTGGCTATTTATGTCTTTATTTGGTCGAATTTGTGATAGCTACTGATGGAGTAAAAAACTGGTGGAGTAAAATAAATTGGTGTCTTTTGCTAACGTGGTTAGCTAATAGATTTACATATTGTGTCTTCCCTGTAAAACATTTTAAAAATCAGAAATGATGTCTGGATTCACAAGATGTGTATCTTTCATCTGGTGTCTTGGACTTGTGATTTAATGATATTTAGATGCTAGTATTTACTTGTGACGCTATGCTAGGCTATGCTAGTCAGCTTTTTTACTGGTGGGGGTGCTCCCGGATCCGGGTTTGGGAGGAACTAGAAGTTAATACTTTTTTGGTTACTACATGATTCCATATGTGTTCTTTCATAGTTTTGATGTCTTCGCTATTATTCTACAGTGTAGAAAATATTAAAAATAAAGACAACACTTGAATGAGTAGGTGTTCTCAAACTTTTGACTGGTATTGTATGTAGAGTGAAATATGTGTCTCTAATATGGTCATACATTTGGCAGGAGGTTAGGAAGTGCAGCTCAGTTTCCACCTCATTTCGTGGGAAGTGTGCACCTAGCCTGTCTTCTCTCAAGAGCCAAGTCTACCTATAGCGGCCTCTCTCAATAGCAAGGCTATGCTCTCTCTCTCTCTCTCTCTCTCTCTCTCTCTCTCTCTCTCTCTCTCTCTCTCTCTCTCTCTCTCTCTCTCTCTCTCTCTCTCTCATTCTCTCTCTCATTATCTCTCTATTTATCTCTCTCCATCCCTCAACCCCAAATCTCTCTCTCTGTCTCTTTGTTTCTCTCTGGCTCTCACTGGCTGTCTCACTCTCTTCGTCTCTCTCCGTCTCTCTCTCTCTCTCTCCATCTCTCTCTTCGTCTCTCTCCGTCTCTCTCTGTCTCTCTCCGTCTCTCCCTCCGTCTCTCTCTCTCTTTCTCTCTCTCTTTCTCTCTCTCTGTAGAGGGATGTTGTCCTCAGCTCTCAGCTCAGACAAGACAGAGACGGCTGATTGATGATGAGCCTCAATCCTCCAACCAACCAAACCCTACAGAGAGACAGAGATAATTTAACAGCTAAGGAGAGGTCTGGTCTGAATTAAATATAACCACCGTCTCCCCAAATTCTCTATGCCGGCAGTTAGACAGTCAATAAGGCCTGGGTCTGGTCTGTTGTTTTTTAAACTGTTGGGATTTAGATCAGCCTCGTGACTAATGTAATCTGCCCATTATAGAGTTGATATCCAGTATTTATGCTGCAGTAGTTTGTGTCGGGGGGCTAGGGCCAGTTGGTTATATCTGGAGTACTTCTCCTGTCTTATCCAGTGTCCTGTGTGAATTTAAGTATGCTCTCTCTAATTCTCTCCTTCTCTCTTTCTTTCTCTCTCTCGGAGAACCTGAGCCCTAGGACCATACGTCAGGACTACTGGGCATGATGACTCCTTGCTGTCCCCAGTCCACCTGGCCTTGCTGCTGTTCCAGTTTCAACTGTTCTGCCTGCAGTTATGGAACCCCTACCTGTCCCAGACCTGCTGTTTTCAACTCTTAATTATCGGCTATGAAAAGCCAACTGACATTTATTCCTGATTATTATTTGACCATGCTTGTCATTTATGAACATTTTGAACATCTTGGCTCTCTCTAATTCTCTCCTTCTCTCTTTCTTTCTCTCTCTCGGAGGACCTGAGCCCTAGGACCATACGTCAGGACTACCGGGCATGATGACTCCTTGCTGTCCCCAGTCCACCTGGCCTTGCTGCTGTCCCAGTTTCAACTGTTCTGCCTGCGGTTATGGAACCCCTACCTGTCCCAGACCTGCTGTTTTCAACTCTTAATTATCGGCTATGAAAAGCCAACTGACATTTATTCCTGATTATTATTTGACCATGCTTGTCATTTATGAACATTTTGAACATCTTGGCCATGTTCTGTTATAATCTCCACCCGGCACAGCCAGAAGAGGACTGGCCACCCCTCATAGCCTGGTTCCTCTCTAGGTTTCTTCCTAGGTTTTGGCCTTTCTAGGGAGTTTTACCTAGCCACCGTGCTTCTACACCTGCATTGCTTGCTGTTTGGGGTTTTAGGCTGGGTTTCTGTACAGCACTTCGAGATATTAGCTGATACGAAGGGCTATATAAAATAAACTTGATTGATTGATGTGCTGGGGCCTAGGATGGGGTCGGAGGTATAGGACTGGGGATGGGGTCAGAGGTATAGGACTGGGGATGGGGTCGGAGGTATAGGACTGGGGATGGGGTCGGAGGTAAAGGACTGGGGATGGGGTCTGAGGTAAAGGACTGGGGATGTGGTCGGAGGTATAGGACTGGGGATGGTGTCGGAGGTATAGGACTGGGGATGGGGTCGGAGGTATAGGACTGGGGATGGGGTCGGAGGTATAGGACTAGGAATGGGTCGGAGGTAAAAGACTGGGGATGGGGTCGGAGGTATAGGACTGGGGATGGGGTCGGAGGTATAGGACTGGGGATGGGGTCGGAGGTATAGGACTAGGGATGGGTCGGAGGTAAAAGACTGGGGATGGGGTCGGAGGTATAGGACTGGGGATGGGGTCGGAGGTATAGGACTGGGGATGGGGTCGGAGGTATAGGACTGGGGATGGGGTCGGAGGTATAGGACTGGGGATGGGGTCGGAGGTATAGGACTGGGGATGGGATCCGAGGTATAGGACTGGGGATGGGGTCGGAGGTACAGGACTGGGGATGGGGTCGGAGGTATAGGACTGGGGATGGGGTCTGAGGTAAAGGACTGGGGATGTGGTCGGAGGTATAGGACTGGGGATGGTGTCGGAGGTATAGGACTGGGGATGGGGTCAGAGGTATAGGACTGGGGATGGGGTCGGAGGTATAGGACTAGGAATGGGTCGGAGGTAAAAGACTGGGAATGGGGTCGGAGGTATAGGACTGGGGATGGGGTCGAAGGTATAGGACTGGGGATGGGGTCGGAAGTATAGAACTGGGGATGGGGTCGGAGGTATAGGACTGGGGATGGGGTCGGAGGTATAGGACTGGGGATGGGGTCGGAGGTATAGGACTGGGGATGGGGTCGGAGGTATGGGACTGGGGATGGGGTCGGAGGTATAGGACTGGGGATGGGGTCGGAGGTACAGGACTGGCGATGGGGTCGGAGGTATAGGACTGGGGATGGGGTCGGAGGTATAGGACTGGGGATGGGGTCGGAGGTATAGGACTGGGGATGGGGTCGGACGTATAGGACTGGGGATGGGGTCGGAGGTATAGGACTGGGGATGGGGTCGGAGGTATAGGACTGGGGATGGGGTCGGACGTATAGGACTGGGGATGGGGTCGGAGGTATAGGACTGGGGATGGGGTCGGACGTATAGGACTGGGGATGGGGTCGGAGGTATAGGACTGGGGATGGGGTCGGAGGTATAGGACTGGGGATGGGGTCGGAGGTATAGGACTGGGGATGGGGTCGGAGGTATAGGACTGGGGATGGGGTCGGAGGTATAGGACTGGGGATGGGGTCGGAGGTATAGGACTGGGGATGGGGTCGGAGGTATAGGACTGGGGATGGGGTCGGACGTATAGGACTGGGGATGTCCAGGGACATGTCTTAGACCTGGAGCTGGGGGATAGGGTATGAGTCCAGGGACATGTCTCAGACCTGGAGCTGGGGGCTGGGGTATGAGTCCAGGGACATGTCTCAGACCTGGAGCTGGGGTATGAGTCCAGGGACATGTCTCAGACCTGGAGCTGGGGGCTGGGGTATGAGTCCAGGGACATGTCTCAGACCTGGAGCTGGGGGCTGGGGTATAAGTCCAGGGACATGTCTCAGACCTGGAGCTGGGGGCTGGGGTATGAGTCCAGGGACATGTCTCAGACCTGGAGCTGGGGGCTGGGGTATGAGTCCAGGGACATGTCTCAGACCTGGAGCTGGGGGCTGGGGTATGAGTCCAGGGACATGTCTCAGACCTGGAGCTGGGGGCTGGGGTATAAGTCCAGGGATATGTCTCAGACCTGGAGCTGGGGGCTGGGGTATAAGTCCAGGGACATGTCTCAGACCTGGAGCTGGGGGCTGGGGTATAAGTCCAGGGACATGTCTCAGACCTGGAGCTGGGGTATGAGTCCAGGGACATGTCTCAGACCTGGAGCTGGGGCCTGGGGTATGAGCCCAGGGTAAAGGCTGCTGTTGGGATTTGGTCCCATTCCTCTGACTGCCTCTTATTCCCCCTTTTCCAGTCCTCACCCAGCCTCTCCTGCCTGTTCCCTCGCCTCTCCCCAATTACCGGTTAGAGTACAGTAATGTGCACATATGTTCCTCTACAGAAAGTGGTTTGGATTAAGTCCTGGCAGTGGCCACGCTGAGAACATCATGGGTGGAACATACACACCAGAGCCAGCAGCAAGACCTTTAGATACGAGTCCCAAAATCACACCCTGTTCCCTATTCCCTACATAGTGCACTACTTTTGACCAGAGCTCTATGGGGAATAAGGTGGCATTTTTGGATGAAGCCTTAACGTCTGGTGTCCATTACTGTATTTCTCTTAATTGTGATGATGTAAACTCGTGGTTGATGACAACTCCCCGTCCAGTACAGCTGTGAGAAAGCGTGATGAAGACATAGAGTGTAACGGCAGAGCAATGTACACTATATATACACAAGTATGTGGACACTCCTTCAAATTAGTGGATTCGGCTATTTCAGCCACACCCCGTTGCTGACAGGTGTATCAAATCAAGCACACAGCCATGCAATCTCCATAGACAAACATTGACAGTAGAATGGCCTTTACTGAAGAGCTCAGTGACTTTCAACGTCGCAACCCGTCATATAGTCAACAATTCTAAGCCGCACGTACACAAGCCATGCGCAATGCCAAGCGTCGGCTGGAGTGATGTAAAAGCTCGCCGCCATTGGACTCTGGAGCAGTGGAAACGCGTTTTGCTGGAATGATGAATCATGTGTCACCATCTGGTAGTCCGACGGACGAATCTGAGTTTTGGCGGATGTCGGAAGAACGCTACCTGCCCGGATGCATAGGAGGAATAATGGCCTGGGGCTGTTTTTTTATGATTCGGGAAACAAATCAAAATCCTTCCTAGAAGTGTGGAGGCTGTTATATCAGCAAAGTGGGAACCAACTCCATATTAATGCCCTTGAATGAAATGTTTGACGAGCAGGTGTTCGCATACTTTTTTGGTCGCACAGTGTATATTTGTGTTGCCATGGCAATCAAGGCTCTCGCTCAGTATGTAATTACGCTGGGTGAACGGATAAAGAGTGAGTTCGGTAGTCGTTGAAACGTTTGAGTTTATATAAAATGAGTATAATAAACTCACGTGGTAAAGTATATCACTGCTGAAAATAAGGCTGCTTGGAGCTTCTTTATAGCATCATTTCTTCCAACAGTGTAAAATATATTCCTAATATTATATATTATAACTGAAAACTTCTCAAATAAACATGAAAATAGATGGTTTTGATTTTTTTTTTTTTAAAGAGAACAAGTAAAGAGAAGTTGGTTCAAATTTACACCTGACTTTCTTTCATGACTACGATTTGCATTTGAATGATTATAACCTTAGCTACGGCAAGTTCACTCAATTTATGCCATTTACGATTGAAGCTTCCAACTACCTCATTCGATCTAAGCCTTGTTATGTAAATGTCTCCTCGCTATGGCCTAAAATCAGTTTGATTTAACGGTGGAAAAAGGAGGGTGTTTTTTTGTGAGATGCTACTGTCATCGGGAACGAGGGACGTGTCAGAATAAAAAACCTGTAATCTACATGTTTATGTCATTAGTCTGGCAGAAATAGCACATCAAGAGGGGTAATGAATGTGGGATTGAAGCTGTACTGTCACAACTAACTGTGTAGAACTTGAGTCTCACCACCAATGTGTTGTTCTTCAAACAGTTTCCACCAGTTTGGGCTCCAAAAAAAAAACAAAGGTAGGAGATACAGATTTAAATCAACCCAAGCGTTTGCTCCGTTGCTCACTTGGTGCTGAAGTTTTGGGCTCTCGAATGGCGCAGCGGGCCGAGGCACTGCATCTCAGCGCTAGAGGCGTCACTACAGACTCCCTGGTTCGATTCCAGGCTGTATCACAACCAGGCCGTGATCGGGAGTCCCATAGGGCGGCACGCAATTGGCCCAGCGTCTTCCGGGTTAGGGTTTGGGCCGTGAAAGTCCGTCGTTGTAAATAAGAATTTGTTCTAAACTGACTTGCCTAGTTATATAAAAGGTTAAATATAGATGACTGAAGTCCTGAACACGTCCTGTAACTGTGATAGGAAAGGCATGGATAAGGTTCATGGTAGGGTGGTCTTCTTTTAAATGTTTTATTTCACCTTTATTTAACCAGGTCGGCCAGTTGAGAACGAGTTCTCATTTACAACTGCGACCTGGACAAGATTTAACAAAGTCTATCCCTCCAACTAGTATCAGCAGACCCCTATATGCCCTCTGAGAGAGAGAAAGGCATCTCTCTCTCTCTCCATCCATCCATCCCCTTCATCCATCCATCCATCCATCCATCCCCTTCATCCATACATCCCTCTAGCACCAGAGACCCCCACTAAATAATGGGCCAGCTCACTCCAGGATTCTCGCCAGAGAGAATTTTACACTCTTCATTAACATTATAGTTGCTGGAAGGCCGTTGGGTTGTGACGAACTCTGACCCTCAGACTTGTTTTCTGAAAATGACCCCTGACCTAGCTTCTGGGTGCTATCCACCATCCAGTGTTATGGATGCGGCCCAAATTGCACTCAATTCCCTATTTTGTGCACTACATTTGAACACGACCCACTGCCCTGATCTAAAATAGTGCCCTATATAGGGAATAGGGTGCCGTTTGAGACGAAGCATTATGTTTGGAGGCTAGTGGAGCGGAGGGGAGGAGAGCATGGATAACCCATCTAGGATGCTGCCTCCCTGTCTTTGTAGCAGTGTCTGGAGGAATCTCCGGAGCATCCGCTGGGCTGGAGATAAACACCCACAGGCTAGATGCTGCTTCTGCTGCAGCTCAACAAACCCACAGTTAATACCAGGCTAGATGCCGCTTCTGCTGCAGCTCAACAAACCCACAGTTAATACCAGGGTACTGTTCTCTTACCTGGTTGCAGCTTAATGAACCCACAGTTAATACCAGGGTAGTGTTCTCTTACCTGGTTGTAGCTTAATGAACCCACAGGTAATACCAGGGTAGTGTTCCCTTACCTGGTTGTGGCTTAATGAACCCACAGTTAATACCAGGGTAGTGTTCTCTTACCTGGCTGTAGCTTAATGAACCCACAGTTAATACCAGGGTACTGTTCTCTTACCTGGCTGTAGCTTAATGAACCCACAGGTAATACCAGGGTACTGTTCTCTTACCTGGCTGTAGCTTAATGACCCCACAGGTAATACCAGGGTAGTGTTCTCTTACCTGGCTGTAGCTTAATGAACCCACAGTTAATACCAGGGTACTGTTCTCTTACCTGGCTGTAGCTTAATGAACCCACAGGTAATACCAGGGTAGTGTTCTCTTACCTGGCTGTAGCTTAATGAACCCACAGGTAATACCAGGGTACTGTTCTCTTACCTGGCTGTAGCTTAATGAACCCACAGGTAATACCAGGGTAGTGTTCTCTTACCTGGCTGTAGCTTAATGACCCCACAGTTAATACCAGGGTACTGTTCTCTTACCTGGCTGTAGCTTAATGAACCCACAGGTAATACCTGTACATATTCTAAATGGAATGTACTCACCATATACTGGAAGGTTCTACATGGAATTTGTACATTATCTAAATGGTGAGTAAATTCCGTTTAGACCCCTCCAGTATATGGTGAGTAAATTCCATTTAGAATCCTCCAGTATATGGTGAGTAAATTCCATTTAGAACCCTCCAGTATATGTGAGTAAATTCCATTTAGAATCCTCCAGTATATGGTGAGTAAATTCCATTTAGAATTCTCCAGTATATGGTGAGTAAATTCCATTTAGAATTCTCCAGTATATGGTGAGTAAATTCCATTTAGAATTCTCCAGTATATGGTGAGTAAATTCCATTTAGAATTCTCCAGTATATGGTGAGTAAATTCCGTTTAGACCCCTCCAGTATATGGTGAGTAAATTCCATTTAGAACCCTCCAGTATATGTGAGTAAATTCCATTTAGAATCCTCCAGTATATGTGAGTAAATTCCATTTAGAATCCTCCAGTATATGTGAGTAAATTCCGATTAGAATCCTCCAGTATATGTGAGTAAATTCCATTTAGAATCCTCCAGTATATGGTGAGTAAATTCCATTTAGAACCCTCCAGAATATGGTGAGTAAATTCCATTTAGAATCCTCCAGTATATGTGAGTAAATTCCATTTAGAACCCTCCAGTATATGGTGAGTAAATTCCATTTAGAACCCTCCAGAATATGGTGAGTAAATTCCATTTAGAACCCTCCAGTACATGGTGAGTAAACTCCATGTAGAACCCTCCAGTATATGGTGAGTAAACTCCATGTAGAACCCTCCAGTACATGGTGAGTAAATACCATGTAGAACCCTCCAGTATATGGTGAGTAAATACCATGTAGAACCCTCCAGTACATGGTGAGTAAATACCATGTAGAACCCTCCAGTACATGGTGAGTAAATACCATGTAGAACCCTCCAGTAAATGGTGAGTAAATACCATGTAGAACCCTCCAGTATATGGTGAGTAAACTCCATGTAGAACCCTCCAGTATATGGTGAGTAAACTCCATGTAGAATCCTCCAGTACATGGTGAGTAAATACCATGTAGAACCCGCCAGTACATGGTGAGTAAATACCATGTAGAACCCTCCAGTACATGGTGAGTAAATACCATGTAGAACCCTCCAGTATATGGTGAGTAAATACCATGTAGAACCCTCCAGTATATGGTGAGTAAATACCATGTAGAACCCTCCAGTATATGGTGAGTAAATTCCATTTAGAACCCTCCAGTATATGGTGAGTAAACTCCATGTAGAACCCTCCAGTACATGGTGAGTAAATACCATGTAGAACCCTCCAGGACATGGTGAGTAAATACCATGTAGTACCCTCCAGTATATGGTGAGTAAATTCCATGTAGAACCCTCCAGTACATGGTGAGTAAATACCATGTAGAACCCTCCAGTATATGGTGAGTAAATACCATGTAGAACCCTCCAGTATATGGTGAGTAAATACCATGTAGAACCCTCCAGTATATGGTGAGTAAATACCATGTAGAACCCTCCAGTATATGGTGAGTAAATTCCATTTAGAACCCTCCAGTATATGGTGAGTAAATGCCATGTAGAACCCTCCAGGACATGGTGAGTAAATACCATGTAGAACCCTCCAGTATATGGTGAGTAAATTCCATGTAGAACCCTCCAGTACATGGTGAGTAAATACCATGTAGAACCCTCCAGTATATGGTGAGTAAATACCATGTAGAACCCTCCAGGACATGGTGAGTAAATACCATGTAGAACCCTCCAGTACATGGTGAGTAAATACCATGTAGAACCCTCCGGGACATGGTGAGTAAATACCATGTAGAACCCTCCAGTATATGGTGAGTAAATACCATGTAGAACCCTCCAGTACATGGTGAGTAAATACCATGTAGAACCCTCCAGTATATGGTGAGTAAATACCATGTAGAACCCTCCAGTACATGGTGAGTAAATACCATGTAGAACCCTCCAGTATATGGTGAGTAAATACCATGTAGAACCCTCCAGTATATGGTGAGTAAATACCATGTAGAACCCTCCAGTACATGGTGAGTAAACTCCATTTAGAACCCTCCAGGACATGGTGAGTAAATACCATGTAGAACCCTCCAGGACATGGTGAGTAAACTCCATTTAGAACCCTCCAGTACATGGTGAGTAAACTCCATTTAGAACCCTCCAGGACATGGTGAGTGAATACCATGTAGAACCCTCCAGGACATGGTGAGTAAACTCCATTTAGAACCCTCCAGTACATGGTGAGTAAACTCCATTTAGAACCCTCCAGTACATGGTGAGTAAACTCCATGTAGAACCCTCCAGTATATGGTGAGTAAACTCCATGTAGAACCCTCCAGTACATGGTGAGTAAATACCATGTAGAACCCTCCAGTATATGGTGAGTAAACTCCATGTAGAACCCTCCAGTACATGGTGAGTAAATACCATGTAGAACCCTCCAGTATATGGTGAGTAAATACCATGTAGAACCCTCCAGTATATGGTGAGTAAATACCATGTAGAACCCTCCAGTACATGGTGAGTAAATACCATGTAGAACCCTCCAGTATATGGTGAGTAAATACCATGTAGAACCCTCCAGTACATGGTGAGTAAACTCCATTTAGAACCCTCCAGGACATGGTGAGTGAATACCATGTAGAACCCTCCAGGACATGGTGAGTAAACTCCATTTAGAACCCTCCAGTACATGGTGAGTAAACTCCATTTAGAACCCTCCAGTACATGGTGAGTAAACTCCACTATAAAGACAATCAGACATGATGTGCATTACTAAGGACAAGGTGTGTGTTCTTATCACAGTACTATTGTTTTGGGATTGAACCCTACTTCTATCTGTTTGTAATCTATACACAGATCATTTGAGTAATCTAGAACCCTTTATGCTAAGTAAACTACACATTAATTATACAATAACTGCAGTCTAGCAATAAAACCAATTTAATCATTGTGAGGAAAGAGAAATTAACTTACTAACGGGGGCGGTAAAATATAAAATGCAAAGTGGAATGGGGAAAACTCTTAATCCTTAAATCCTTTAAAACCCTTTAAAAAATATGAAAAAAATATAGCTGCATTTTAACAAGCTGTTTTAGTGTGGGTAGTCAGGGTACACATCACCATTTTAAATCAATTGTTTGCATTTTTTTTTGTAAATCATTTTTGTGCTTGAGGCTAATCTGCCCTGCAGGCAACGTTTCCTTTGATGTGCTTCCCAGATGACCACAACACAGCAACCCAGCCAGAGTTAACTTCTCTGTAGGATTTAGTGTTCGCCGTCCGTACGCCCTCCCAGATGTAGCTTTACCAAGTCCAACATTGACTTTATCTCCTGCCTGCTACACTGGGGCTTTGAACAATGTGTTGTGGATGGATGTGAAGTTTGGGATGAGAGAAACTTGAAGTTGGTTGGTAGCCAATGTTGTGGGAATAGAATTAAAGAGGAGAGAAATGCCTTGAAGGCAAATGTACCTTGAAGGCTGTGTCCTTCAAACAGACAGAAAAAAGTGTTTGTGAGGGAGTGATGAATAAACATGAGTGTCTCTCTCTCTCTCTCTCTCTGTCGCTCTCTCTCTCTCTGTCGCTCTCTCTCTCTCTCTCTGTCTCTCTCTCGCTCTGTCGCTCTCTCTCTCTCTCTCTCTCTCTCTCTCTCTCTCTCTGTCTCTCTCTCTCTCTGTCTGTCTCTCTCTCTCTCTGTCTCTCTCTCTCTGTCTCTCTCTCTCTCTCTCTCTCTCTCTCTCTCTCTCTCTCTCTCTGTCTCTCTCTCTCTCTCTCTCTCTCTCTGTCTCTCTCTCTCTCTCTCTGTCTCTCTCTCTCTCTCTGTCTCTCTCTCTCTCTATCTCTCTCTCGTTTGTTCCTGTTTTCAGTCAGACGATGACCTTTACTTGAAGGGTGACTATGAAATCAAATCAAATCAAATGCCAACTTCTGAATATGTAACCACAGTTAAATGAACCCAAAGCAGGAGCATAATCAGAATATCAATGAAACAAATCATTTGACTGTGTTTAGTTGACACCGATGGGGCCACAAACACATCAAGCACACCTCATGAAGTTGTTTACAGATTCAGTCAGGGCATAGAGAATGGCAATGGAGACAATAACAACCGATTACATGTAAGGAACCTACTGTAAACAGATATACAATGGTTTCCTGTGTTCATCCTGATGGTTCCTCCTGACTCCCTGTCCCCTGACCTGATGGTTCCTCCTGTCTCCCTGTCCCCTGACTGTGTTCATCCTGATGGTTCCTCCTGTCTCTCTGTCCCCTGACCTGATGGTTCCTCCTGTCTCTCTGTCCCCTGACCTGATGGTTCCTCCTGTCTCCCTGTCCCCTGACTGTGTTCATCCTGATGGTTCCTCCTGTCTCTCTGTCCCCTGACCTGATGGCTCCTCCTTTCTCCCTGTCCCCTTACTGTGTTCATCCTGATGGTTCCTCCTGTCTCTCTGTCCCCTGACTTGATGGTTCCTCCTGTCCATCTGTCCCCTGACCTGATGGTTCCTCCTGTCTCTCTGTCCCCTGACCTGATGGTTCCTCCTGTCTCTCTGTCCCCTGACCTGATGGTTCCTCCTGTCCATCTGTCCCCTGACCTGATGCTTCCTCCTGTCTCTCTGTCCCCTGACCTGATGGTTCCTCCTGTCTCTCTGTCCCCTGACCTGATGGTTCCTCCTGTCTCTCTGTCCCCTGACCTGATGGTTCCTCCTGTCTCTCTGTCCCCTGACCTGATGCTTCCTCCTGTCTCTCTGTCCCCTGACCTGATGGTTCCTCCTGTCTCTCTGTCCCCTGACCTGATGGTTCCTCCTGTCTCTCTGTCCCCTGACCTGATGGTTCCTCCTGTCTCTCTGTCCCCTGACCTGATGGTTCCTCCTGTCTCTCTGTCCCCTGACCTGATGGTTCCTCCTGTCTCTCTGTCCCCTGACTGTGTTCATCCTGTGTTTATCGTGATGGTTCCTTTCTACCCTGAGTCCCAACTCATGTGTAACAGCACCTCCCATTGACCGTTTATTATGTAGCCAGTGAACTCTTCCGTTCTTTCTTTACACAATAATGTTATTAAGAAAACATGATTTAAAAGTTCCATGTTTGTCCTGTATATATTTCTGGTTTCTGCCTCGATAGTCACAGTAGATCATTAGGGTGCTGTGAAGCTGTGGGTGAAGTCTTCTTTATGGAGCTTCCTGAGCAGAAGCTGTGGGTGAAGTCTTCTTTATGGAGCTTCCTGAGCAGAAGCTGTGGATGAAGTCTTCTTTATGGAGCTTCCTGAGCAGAAGCTGTGGGTGAAGTCTTCTTTATGGAGCTTCCTGAGCAGAAGCTGTGGATGAAGTCTTCTTTATGGAGCTTCCTGAGCAGAAGCTTTGGATGAAGTCTTCTTTATGGAGCTTCCTGAGCAGAAGCTTTG
>NW_024059046.1:0-42066 GCF_016432855.1 Salvelinus namaycush | reverse complement strand
GTACATACTGCTGTAATGATATGCTATGTGGTTCGTAAGGACAGCGTAGCTAACATACCGGTCCATACTGCTGTAATGATATGCTATGTGGTTCGTAAGGACAGCGTAGCTAACATACCTGTCCATACTGCTGTAATGATATGCTATGTGGTTCATAAGGACAGCGTAGCTAACATACCGGTACATACTGCTGTAATGATATGCTATGTGGTTCATAAGGACAGCGTAGCTAGCTAACATACCGGTACATACTGCTGTAATGATATGCTATGTGGTTCATAAGGACAGCGTAGCTAACATACCGGTACATACTGCTGTAATGATATGCTATGTGGTTCATAAGGACAGCGTAGCTAACATACCTGTCCATACTGCTGTAATGATATGCTATGTGGTTCGTAAGGACAGCGTAGCTAGCTAACATACCGGTACATACTGCTGTAATGATATGCTATGTGGTTCGTAAGGACAGCGTAGCTAACATACCGGTACATACTGCTGTAATGATATGCTATGTGGTTCGTAGGACAGCGTAGCTAACATACCGGTCCATACTGCTGTAATGATATGCTATGTGGTTCGTAAGGACAGCGTAGCTAACATACCGTACATACTGCTGTAATGATATGCTATGTGGTTCAGTAAGGACAGCGTAGCTAACATACCGGTACATACTGCTGTAATGATATGCTATGTGGTTCGTAACGACAGTGTAGCTAACATACCGGTACATACAAGCTACTGCTGTTATGATATGCTATGTGGTTCGTAACGACAGTGTAGCTAACATACCGGTACATACTGCTGTTATGATATGCTATGTGGTTCATAAGGACAGTGTAGCTAACATACCGTACATACTGCTGTAATGATATGCTATGTGGTTCGTAAGGACAGCGTAGCTAACATACCGGTACATACTGCTGTAATGATATGCTATGTGGTTCATAAGGACAGTGTAGCTAACATACCGGTACATACTGCTGTAATGATATGCTATGTGGTTCATAAGGACAGTGTAGCTAACATACCGGTACATACTGCTGTAATGATATGCTATGTGGTTCATAAGGACAGCGTAGCTAACATACCGGTACATACTGCTGTAATGATATGCTATGTGGTTAGTAAGGACAGCGTAGCTAGCTAACATACCGGTCCATACTGCTGTAATGATATGCTATGTGGTTCATAAGGACAGTGTAGCTAACATACCGGTCCATACTGCTGTAATGATATGCTATGTGGTTCATAAGGACAGTGTAGCTAGCTAACATACCGGTCCATACTGCTGTAATGATATGCTATGTGGTTCGTAAGGACAGCGTAGCTAGCTAACATACCGGTACATACTGCTGTAATGATATGCTATGTGGTTCGTAAGGACAGCGTAGCTAACATACCAGTACATACTGCTGTAATGATATGCTATGTGGTTCATAAGGACAGTGTAGCTAACATACCGGTCCATACTGCTGTAATGATATGCTATGTGGTTCATAAGGACAGTGTAGCTAGCTAACATACCGGTACATACTGCTGTAATGATATGCTATGTGGTTCATAAGGACAGCGTAGCTAACATACCGGTCCATACTGCTGTAATGATATGCTATGTGGTTCATAAGGACAGCGTAGCTAACATACCGGTCCATACTGCTGTAATGATATGCTATGTGGTTCATAAGGACAGCGTAGCTAACATACCGGTACATACTGCTGTAATGATATGCTATGTGGTTCATAAGGACAGCGTAGCTAACATACCGGTACATACTGCTGTAATGATATGCTATGTGGTTCATAAGGACAGCGTAGCTAGCTAACATACCGGTACATACTGCTGTAATGATATGCTATGTGGTTCATAAGGACAGCGTAGCTAACATACCGGTACATACTGCTGTAATGATATGCTATGTGGTTCATAAGGACAGCGTAGCTAACATACCGGTACATACTGCTGTAATGATATGCTATGTGGTTCATAAGGACAGCGTAGCTAGCTAACATACCGGTCCATACTGCTGTAATGATATGTTATGTGGTTCATAAGGACAGCGTAGCTAACATACCGGTACATACTGCTGTAATGATATGCTATGTGGTTCATAAGGACAGTGTAGCTAACATACCGGTCCATACTGCTGTAATGATATGCTATGTGGTTCATAAGGACAGTGTAGCTAACATACCGGTACATACTGCTGTAATGATATGCTATGTGGTTCATAAGGACAGCGTAGCTAACATACCGGTCCATACTGCTGTAATGATATGCTATGTGGTTCATAAGGACAGTGTAGCTAACATACTGGTCCATACTGCTGTAATGATATGCTATGTGGTTCATAAGGACAGTGTAGCTAACATACCGGTACATACTGCTGTAATGATATGCTATGTGGTTCATAAGGACAGTGTAGCTAACATACCGGTACATACTGCTGTAATGATAGGCTATGTGGTTCATAAGGACAGTGTAGCTAACATACCGGTCCATACTGCTGTAATGATATGCTATGTGGTTCATAAGGACAGTGTAGCTAACATACTGGTCCATACTGCTGTAATGATATGCTATGTGGTTCATAAGGACAGTGTAGCTAACATACCGGTACATACTGCTGTAATGATATGCTATGTGGTTCATAAGGACAGTGTAGCTAACATACCGGTACATACTGCTGTATTGATATGCTATGTGGTTCATAAGGACAGCGTAGCTAACATACCGGTACATACTGCTGTAATGATATGCTATGTGGTTCATAAGGACAGTGTAGCTAGCTAACATACCGGTCCATACTGCTGTAATGATATGCTATGTGGTTCATAAGGACAGCGTAGCTAACATACCGGTCCATACTGCTGTAATGATATGCTATGTGGTTCATAAGGACAGCGTAGCTAGCTAACATACCGGTACATACTGCTGTAATGATATGCTATGTGGTTCATAAGGACAGCGTAGCTAGCTAACATACCAGTACATACTGCTGTAATGATATGCTATGTGGTTCATAAGGACAGCGTAGCTAGCTAACATACCAGTACATACTGCTGTAATGATATGCTATGTGGTTCATAAGGACAGCGTAGCTAGCTAACATTCCGGTACATACTGCAGTAATGATATGCTATGTGGTTCATAAGGACAGCGTAGCTAACATACCGGTACATACTGCTGTAATGATATGCTATGTGGTTCATAAGGACAGCGTAGCTAACATACCGGTCCATACTGCTGTAATGATATGCTATGTGGTTCATAAGGACAGCGTAGCTAACATACCGGTACATACTGCTGTAATGATATGCTATGTGGTTCATAAGGACAGTGTAGCTAACATACCGGTCCATACTGCTGTAATGATATGCTATGTGGTTCATAAGGACAGCGTAGCTAGCTAACATACCGGTACATACTGCTGTAATGATATGCTGTGTGGTTCATAAGGACAGCGTAGCTAGCTAACATACCGGTCCATACTGCTGTAATGATATGTTATGTGGTTCATAAGGACAGCGTAGCTAGCTAACATACCAGTACATACTGCTGTAATGATATGCTATGTGGTTCATAAGGACAGCGTAGCTAGCTAACATACCGGTACATACTGCTGTAATGATATGCTATGTTGTTCATAAGGACAGTGTAGCTAGCTAACATACCGGTACATACTGCTGTAATGATATGCTATGTGGTTCATAAGGACAGCGTAGCTAGCTAACATACCAGTACATACTGCTGTAATGATATGCTTGGTGGTTCATAAGGACAGCGTAGCTAACATACCGGTCCATACTGCTGTAATGATATGCTATGTGGTTCATAAGGACAGCGTAGCTAACATACCGGTACATACTGCTGTAATGATATGCTATGTGGTTCATAAGGACAGTGTAGCTAACATACCGGTACATACTGCTGTAATGATATGCTATGTGGTTCATAAGGACAGCGTAGCTAACATACCGGTACATACTGCTGTAATGATATGCTATGTGGTTAGTAAGGACAGCGTAGCTAGCTAACATACCGGTCCATACTGCTGTAATGATATGCTATGTGGTTCATAAGGACAGCGTAGCTAGCTAACATACCGGTACATACTGCTGTAATGATATGCTATGTGGTTCGTAAGGACAGCGTAGCTAACATACCGGTCCATACTGCAGTAATGATATGCTATGTGGTTCATAAGGACAGCGTAGCTAACATACCGGTACATACTGCTGTAATGATATGCTATGTGGTTCGTAAGGACAGCGTAGCTAACATACCGGTCCATACTGCTGTAATGATATGCTATGTGGTTCATAAGGACAGCGTAGCTAGCTAACATACCGGTACATACTGCTGTAATGATATGCTATGTGGTTCATAAGGACAGTGTAGCTAGCTAACATACCGGTACATACTGCTGTAATGATATGCTATGTGGTTCATAAGGACAGCGTAGCTAACATACCGGTCCATACTGCTGTAATGATATGCTATGTGGTTCATAAGGACAGTGTAGCTAACATACCGGTCCATACTGCTGTAATGATATGCTATGTGGTTCATAAGGACAGCGTAGCTAACATACCGGTCCATACTGCTGTAATGATATGCTATGTGGTTCATAAGGACAGCGTAGCTAGCTAACATACCGGTCCATACTGCTGTAATGATATGCTATGTGGTTCATAAGGACAGCGTAGCTAGCTAACATACCAGTACATACTGCTGTAATGATATGCTATGTGGTTCATAAGGACAGCGTAGCTAACATACCGGTACATACTGCTGTAATGATATGCTATGTGGTTCATAAGGACAGCGTAGCTAACATACCGGTCCATACTGCTGTAATGATATGCTATGTGGTTCATAAGGACAGCGTAGCTAACATACCGGTACATACTGCTGTAATGATATGCTATGTGGTTCATAAGGACAGCGTAGCTAACATACCGGTCCATACTGCTGTAATGATATGCTATGTGGTTCATAAGGACAGCGTAGCTAACATACCGGTACATACTGCTGTAATGATATGTTATGTTGTTCGTAAGGACAGTGTAGCTAACATACCGGTCCATACTGCTGTAATGATATGCTATGCGGTTCGTAAGGACAGCGTAGCTAGCTAACATACCGGTACATACTGCTGTAATGATATGCTATGTGGTTCGTTAGGACAGTGTAGCTAGCTAACATACCGGTCCATACTGCTGTAATGATATGCTATGCGGTTCGTAAGGACAGCGTAGCTAACATACCGGTACATACTGCTGTAATGATATGCTATGTGGTTCATAAGGACAGCGTAGCTAACATACCGGTCCATACTGCTGTAATGATATGCTATGTGGTTCATAAGGACAGTATAGCTAACATACCGGTACATACTGCTGTAATGATATGCTATGTGGTTCATAAGGACAGTATAGCTAACATACCGGTCCATACTGCTGTAATGATATGCTATGTGGTTCATAAGGACAGTGTAGCTAACATACCGGTACATACTGCTGTAATGATATGCTATGTGGTTCATAAGGACAGTATAGCTAACATACCGGTCCATACTGCTGTAATGATATGCTATGTGGTTCATAAGGACAGCGTAGCTAGCTAACATACCGGTATATACTGCTGTAATGATATGCTATGTGGTTCGTAAGGACAGCGTAGCTAACATACCGGTCCATACTGCTGTAATGATATGCTATGTGGTTCATAAGGACAGCGTAGCTAGCTAACATACCAGTACATACTGCTGTAATGATATGCTTGGTGGTTCATAAGGACAGCGTAGCTAACATACCGGTCCATACTGCTGTAATGATATGCTATGTGGATCATAAGGACAGCGTAGCTAACATACCGGTACATACTGCTGTAATGATATGCTATGTGGTTCATAAGGACAGTGTAGCTAACATACCGGTACATACTGCTGTAATGATATGCTATGTGGTTCATAAGGACAGCGTAGCTAACATACCGGTACATACTGCTGTAATGATATGCTATGTGGTTAGTAAGGACAGCGTAGCTAGCTAACATACCGGTCCATACTGCTGTAATGATATGCTATGTGGTTCATAAGGACAGCGTAGCTAGCTAACATACCGGTACATACTGCTGTAATGATATGCTATGTGGTTCGTAAGGACAGCGTAGCTAACATACCGGTCCATACTGCTGTAATGATATGCTATGTGGTTCATAAGGACAGCGTAGCTAACATACCGGTCCATACTGCTGTAATGATATGCTATGTGGTTCATAAGGACAGTGTAGCTAACATACCGGTACATACTGCTGTATTGATATGCTATGTGGTTCATAAGGACAGCGTAGCTAACATACCGGTACATACTGCTGTAATGATATGCTATGTGGTTCGTAAGGACAGCGTAGCTAACATACCGGTCCATACTGCTGTAATGATATGCTATGTGGTTCGTAAGGACAGCGTAGCTAGCTAACATACCGGTACATACTGCTGTAATGATATGCTATGTGGTTCGTAAGGACAGTGTAGCTAGCTAACATACCGGTACATACTGCTGTAATGATATGCTATGTGGTTCATAAGGACAGCGTAGCTAACATACCGGTCCATACTGCTGTAATGATATGCTATGTGGTTCATAAGGACAGTGTAGCTAACATACCGGTCCATACTGCTGTAATGATATGCTATGTGGTTCATAAGGACAGCGTAGCTAACATACCGGTCCATACTGCTGTAATGATATGCTATGTGGTTCATAAGGACAGCGTAGCTAACATACCGGTCCATACTGCTGTAATGATATGCTATGTGGTTCATAAGGACAGCGTAGCTAACATACCGGTCCATACTGCTGTAATGATATGCTATGTGGTTCATAAGGACAGCGTAGCTAACATACCGGTCCATACTGCTGTAATGATATGCTATGTGGTTCATAAGGACAGCGTAGCTAACATACCGGTCCATACTGCTGTAATGATATGCTATGTGGTTCATAAGGACAGCGTAGCTAACATACCGGTCCATACTGCTGTAATGATATGCTATGTGGTTCATAAGGACAGCGTAGCTAGCTAACATACCGGTCCATACTGCTGTAATGATATGCTATGTGGTTCATAAGGACAGCGTAGCTAGCTAACATACCAGTACATACTGCTGTAATGATATGCTATGTGGTTCATAAGGACAGCGTAGCTAACATACCAGTACATACTGCTGTAATGATATGCTATGTGGTTCATAAGGACAGCGTAGCTAACATACCGGTCCATACTGCTGTAATGATATGCTATGTGGTTCATAAGGACAGCGTAGCTAACATACCGGTACATACTGCTGTAATGATATGCTATGTGGTTCATAAGGACAGCGTAGCTAACATACCGGTCCATACTGCTGTAATGATATGCTATGTGGTTCATAAGGACAGCGTAGCTAACATACCGGTACATACTGCTGTAATGATATGTTATGTTGTTCGTAAGGACAGTGTAGCTAACATACCGGTCCATACTGCTGTAATGATATGCTATGCGGTTCGTAAGGACAGCGTAGCTAGCTAACATACCGGTACATACTGCTGTAATGATATGCTATGTGGTTCGTTAGGACAGTGTAGCTAGCTAACATACCGGTCCATACTGCTGTAATGATATGCTATGCGGTTCGTAAGGACAGCGTAGCTAACATACCGGTACATACTGCTGTAATGATATGCTATGTGGTTCATAAGGACAGCGTAGCTAACATACCGGTCCATACTGCTGTAATGATATGCTATGTGGTTCATAAGGACAGTATAGCTAACATACCGGTACATACTGCTGTAATGATATGCTATGTGGTTCATAAGGACAGTATAGCTAACATACCGGTCCATACTGCTGTAATGATATGCTATGTGGTTCATAAGGACAGTGTAGCTAACATACCGGTACATACTGCTGTAATGATATGCTATGTGGTTCATAAGGACAGTATAGCTAACATACCGGTCCATACTGCTGTAATGATATGCTATGTGGTTCATAAGGACAGTATAGCTAACATACCGGTCCATACTGCTGTAATGATATGCTATGTGGTTCATAAGGACAGTGTAGCTAGCTAACATACCGGTACATACTGCTGTAATGATATGCTATGTGGTTCATAAGGACAGTGTAGTTAACATACCGGTACATACTGCTGTAATGATATGCTATGTGGTTCATAAGGACAGTGTAGCTAACATACCGGTACATACTGCTGTAATGATATGCTATGTGGTTCGTTAGGACAGCATAGCTAACAAATTGTCAACCAACATAACGTGTAAGGTAACTTATTGGAAAAGTCATTACTTTATTACATTGAGTAGCAAGCTACCCCTTGGTCGTCAGGGCAAATCTGGTCTGTGATAGGAGGGGGGTTTTCACACCTAGCTCGCCTATTAGACTATTCTTTAGTAAAGGTTGAATAGTCTATTGTTCAGCTATTAGCCCCCCTCCCCAACTTGCAACCAATTGTTGTTACTCCCATCTCGTTCCTCGCCCTCTTCCACGCATCATTCCGTGCCTGAGTGGCTCGCTTGTGGGCGTGCTGGCAGGATATGGCAGCACCTTCAGTTGTGCGTCAATAATTCTGCAGCGCAAGTTTGTATGAAGGTGTGGTTATTCACAAGCACATTTTTATATGCTATGGAGGTACATTTGTGTCTTTTAGTCAAGGACAAAACTTTTACTGTTCTGAAAGCAACTTTTTACGACACAGGACGTCATAGAGGACACCTACGAAGAAGGACTGTGTGATGATGGCATCTCAGGTAAACAGCACTGGGCGTTCTTCCATCCAACACCTACGAAGAAGGACTGTGTGATGATGGCATCTCAGGTAAACAGCGCTGGGCGTTCTTCCATCCAACATCTACGAAGAAGGACTGTGTGATGATGGCATCTCAGGTAAACAGCACTGGGCGTTCTTCCATCCAACACCTACGAAGAAGGACTGTGTGATGATGGCATCTCAGGTAAGCAGCACTGGGCGTTCTTCCATCCAACACCTACGAAGAAGGACTGTGTGATGATGGCATCTCAGGTAAACAGCACTGGGCGTTCTTCCATCCAACACCTACGACGAAGGACTGTGTGATGATGTCATCTCAGGTAAGCAGCACTGGCTGTTCTTCCGTCCAACACCTACGACGAAGGACTGTGTGATGATGTCATCTCAGGTAAGCAGCACTGGCTGTTCTTCCGTCCAACACCTACGACGAAGGACTGTGTGATGATGTCATCTCAGGTAAGCAGCACTGGCTGTTCTTCCATCCAACACCTACGACGAAGGACTGTGTGATGATGTCATCTCAGGTAAGCAGCACTGGCTGTTCTTCCGTCCAACACCTACGACGAAGGACTGTGTGATGATGGCATCTCAGGTAAGCAGCACTGGCTGTTCTTCCGTCCAACACCTACGAAGAAGGACTGTGTGATGATGGCATCTCAGGTAAGCAGTACTGGGCTGTTCCTCCATCCAACACCTACGAAGAAGGACTGTGTGATGATGGCATCTCAGGTAAGCAGTACTGGGCGTGCTTCCATCCAACACCTACGAAGAAGGACTGTGTGATGATGGCATCTCAGGTAAGCAGCACTGGCTGTTCATCCATCCAACACCTACGAAGAAGGACTGTGTGATGATGGCATCTCAGGTAAGCAGCACTGGCTGTTCATCCATCCAACACCTACGAAGAAGGACTGTGTGATGATGGCATCTCAGGTAAACAGCACTGGCTGTTCATCCATCCAACACCTACGAAGAAGGACTGTGTGATGATGGCATCTCAGGTAAACAGCACTGGCTGTTCATCCATCCAACACCTACGAAGAAGGACTGTGTGATGATGGCCTCTCAGGTAAACAGCACTGGCTGTTCATCCATCCAACACCTACGAAGAAGGACTGTGATGATGGCATCTCAGGTAAACAACACTGGCTGTTCATCCATCCAACACCTACGAAGAAGGACTGTGTGATGATGGCATCTCAGGTAAACAGCACTGGCTGTTCTTCCGTCCAACACCTACGAAGAAGGACTGTGTGATGATGGCATCTCAGGTAAGCAGCACTAGGCGTTCATCCATCCAACACCTACGAAGAAGGACTGTGTGATGATGGCATCTCAGGTAAGCAGCACTGGGCGTTCTTCCATCCAACACCTACGAAGAAGGACTGTGTGATGATGGCATCTCAGGTAAGCAGCACTAGGCGTTCATCCATCCAACACCTACGAAGAAGGACTGTGTAATGATGGCATCTCAGGGTAAGCAGAACTGGCTGTTCTACCGACCAACACCTACGAAGAAGGACTGTGCGATGATGGCATCTCAGGTAAGCAGCACTGGGCGTTATTCCATCCAACACCTACGAAGAAGGACTGTGTGATGATGGCATCTCAGGTAAGCAGCACTGGGCGTTCATCCATCCAACACCTACGAAGAAGGACTGTGTGATGATGGCATCTCAGGTAAGCAGCACTGGGCGTTCATCCATCCAACACCTACGAAGAAGGACTGTGATGATGGCATCTCAGGTAAGCAGTACTGGGCGTTATTCCATCCAACACCTACGAAGAAGGACTGTGTGATGATGGCATCTCAGGTAAACAGCACTGGCTTTTCTTCCATCCAACACCTACGAAGAAGGACTGTGTGATGATGGCATCTCAGGTAAGCAGCACTGGGCGTTCATCCAACCAACACCTACGAAGAAGGACTGTGTGATGATGGCATCTCAGGTAAGCAGTACTGGGCGTTATTCCATCCAACACCTACGAAGAAGGACTGTGTGATGGCATCTCAGGTAAACAGCACTGGTTGTTCTTCCATCCAACACCTACGAAGAAGGACTGTGTGATGATGGCATCTCAGGTAAGCAGCACTGGGCGTTCTTCCATCCAACACCTACGAAGAAGGACTGTGATGATGGCATCTCAGGTAAGCAGTACTGGGCGTTCTTCCATCCAACACCTACGAAGAAGGACTGTGTGATGATGGCATCTTAGGTAAACAGAACTGGCTGTTCTTCCATCCAACACCTACGAAGAAGGACTGTGTGATGATGGCATCTCAGGTAAGCAGCACTGGGCGTTCTTCCATCCAACACCTACGAAGAAGGACTGTGTGATGATGGCATCTCAGGTAAGGAGCACTGGCTGTTCTTCCATCCAACACCTACGAAGAAGGACTGTGTGATGATGGCATCTCAGGTAAGCAGCACTGGCTGTTCTTCCGTCCAACACCTACGAAGAAGGACTGTGTGATGATGGCATCTCAGGTAAGGAGCACTGGTTGTTCTTCCATCCAACACCTACGAAGAAGGACTGTGTGATGATGGCATCTCAGGTAAGCAGTACTGGCTGTTCTTCCATCCAACACCTACGAAGAAGGACTGTGTGATGATGGCATCTCAGGTAAGCAGTACTGGCTGTTCTTCCATCCAACACCTACGAAGAAGGACTGTGTGATGATGGCATCTCAGGTAAACAGTACTGGGCGTTATTCCATCCAACACCTACGAAGGACTGTGTGATGATGGCATCTCAGGTAAACAGCACTGGCTGTTCATCCATCCAACACCTACGAAGAAGGACTGTGTGATGATGGCATCTCAGGTAAGCAGCACTGGCTGTTCTTCCATCCAACACCTACGAAGAAGGACTGTGTGATGATGGCATCTCAGGTAAACAGCACTGGCTGTTCTTCCGTCCAACGTTTATATAGCTAGTAGTTAGCTCCTACGATTCAGTATCGGTTCATAACATTCTATTATATTACATACATACATACATACCGTAGAACGTTAAATTTCATACATCATTCAACATTTGTCAGATGAAGAGTTAGACCGTAAAGTCAGGGCCATTAAGGCAAGGATGGCTCATGTAGGCTTTAGAATGGTCAAAGGAAGTCTCAGAGCAATGGGCCATCATGTACAATCGCTTCTCACGTCCACATTGATACAAATCATAAATTGATAAGGTACTAATAAGGTATTCACTTTTTTATTCTGGGGGGCGCCATTTCGACTTTGTAAAAATTCGTTCCCAAATTAAACTGCCTCGTACTCAATTCTTGCTCGTACAATATGCATATTATTATTACTATTGGATAGAAAACACTCTCTAGTTTCTAAAACCGTTTGAATTATATCTGTGAGTAAAACAGAACTCATTTTGCAGCAAACTTCCTGTCAGGAACTGAAAAATCTCAAATCGGGGGCTCTGTTCCAGGGTCAGTTTATAAATTTGCATGTAATCTATGGGTCGACATGCACTGCATACGCCTTCCCCTAGATGTCAGTAAGCAGTGAGAATTGGAATGGGGTCTCTGGGTAATTCTGAGGCCGTATAAAAGCTCTTGGAACCGGGTGTGCAGTCTTTTCAACGTTCGCCATGACGCATGACAGACCTCAGGATTGCATTCTGAAAAGCTCTCGTTATAGGCTTTAGATATATCCGGCTCTGATTTTATTCGATATAGGTGTTAAAAACATCATAATGTAGTTATTTTAAACTGAGTTATATCAGTTTATATCAGTATATTGCGATTTTCGGTATTTCATTTGTGCTGCGTTATAGTGAGTTGGACACGTCTTCGTCACATGGCTAATTGTATAGCATATGTTTTGTTCGAAAAATGTGCATATTTCAGGTATAAATCATAGTTTTACATTGCAGCCACCATCACAACTCTCACCAAAGCAACTAGAATAACTACAGAGAGCAACGTGAATTACCTAAATACTCATCATAAAACATTTATGAAAAATACACAGTGTACAGCAAATGAAAGACAAAGATCTTGTGAATCCAGCCAATATTTCAGACACAGCAGCATTGATTCATGCACGTTAGCGATAGCGAATAAACCAGCAAAAGATATAACATTTTTCACTAACCTTCTCAAAACTTCATCAGATGACAGTCCTATAACATCATATTACACAATACATATATTGCGGCACAAATCGTGGTTATACAATGAGAATAGTAGCCAAGCTGCAAACAAAATGTCGGGAGAAATCTTGGGAGAGGCACCTAATCTAATCAATAACTAATCATAAACTTGACTAAAAAATACAGGTTGGACAGCAAATGAAAGATAGTTCTTAATGCAACCGCTGTGTTAGATTTTTTTAAATTAACGTTACTATGACATACAGCGTGCGTTAAAGCGAGACCGCACCGAGATTAATGGCGGAATATGAGTTTAACATTTTTCAACAGAACAACGAATTAACATCATATATAGTTCTTACTATTTGATGAGCTCCCATCAGAATCTTGGGCAAGTTGTCCTTTTTCCAAAAGAATCGTTGCTCGGTTGTAGATTGTCGTCTTCAACGTTGGAATTAGCAGTAAACATTAGCCATGTGGCAAAGACGTGTCCAACTCACTAAAACGCAGCACTAATAAATATCCGAAAATCGCAATATGCTGATATAAACTGATATAACTCGGTTTAAAATAACAACATTATGATGTCTTTAACACCTATATCGAATAAAAACAGAGCCGGATATATCTAAGGGCTATAACGGGAGCTTTCTAGAACGACACCAAGAGGTCCTTTTTGCTTCAGGGCGAGGAGAGGAAAGGGGGAACCCCACGTTGCCAGCCCATTTATAAGCTCTCAGATCTGCCCAGCAACTCCATTTCAATTCTCACTATTCGCTGACATCCAGGGGAAGGCGTATGCAGTGCATCTCAACCAATAGAAGACAGGCAAATTAATAAACCGACCTCAGAACAGCCAGCAGAATTCAGCATTCTCACATCCTCATAGGAAAATTGCTCTAACTCCAGTTCTGTTTTACTCACAGATATAATTCAAACGGTTTTAGAAACTATAAGAGTGTTTTCTATCCAATAGTAATAATAATATGCATATTGTACGAGCAAGAATTGAGTACGAGGCAGTTTAATTTGGGAACGAAATTATTACAAAGTGCCAACAGCACCCCCTATTGAGAAAAGGTTTTAACGTTTAAAAATACCTAACGTTGTATTACAAAAGTAGTTTGAAATGTTTTGGTAAAGTTTACATGTAACTTTTGATATATTTTGTAGTGAAGTGGCGAAAGTTGGAAGCTGTGTTTTTCTGGATGAAACGGTCCAAATAAATGGACATTTTGGATATATATCGACGAAATTAATCGAACAAAAGGACCATTTGTGATGTTTATGGGACATATTGGAGTGCCAACAAAATAATTTCGTCAAAGGTAAGGCATGATTTATATTTTATTTCTGCGTTTTGTGTCGTGCCTGCAGTGTTGAATTATGCTACTCTCTTTGTTTACTGTTGTGCTATCATCAGATAATAGCATCTTATGCTTTCGCCGAAAAGCCTTTTTGAAATCTGACATGTTGGCTGGATTCACAACGAGTGTAGCTTTAATTTGGTATCTTACATGTGTGATTTAATGAAAGTTTGATTTTTATATCATGTTATTAGAATATGGCGCGCTGTATTTTCCCTGGCTATTGGCCGGTGAGACGTTTGCATCACGGCAGATGCGTAAGTTAATGTCTTCTACACCTCTCACCTCCTTTTGGTTCCTCTGTTTTTATAATGCCCACCATATGTGCATTGAAGTACAGATTGAACTTGTATTTATAATATTACAATTATCATAATTATAATGCATGTATTATGTATTTTATAACACCTGGATAATGAACTTTCAATAAAAGCGTTTCACATTCTCCACTGGTTGAAATGAAGTATCTCATTGAAATACTATCCTGTGTCCTCAGATTAATGCAGATGAAGGGAGTTAGATATGCATAGGTGTATTTCTGTATATATGAATTACAAATCAGCCTTTACTTAAATCATGTTTCTAGTCTATTGCATAGTTACAATGTGTAATCAGAAATATGATTATGTGTCCAGTATTGTAGGGACCTAAGGTGGCATGGAGATGGAGAACTCCTTGCAGACTAATGGCGGCCATACCAAGTGGTGATAAAGCCCGACAGGATACTCTCAATTGTGTATCTGTAAAAGTGTGTGAGGGTTTTAGGTGCCAAGCTCCCTCTGCTGTTTCCTGAAGTCCATGATTATCTGCTTTGTTTTGTTGACATTGAGTGAGAGGTTATTTTCCTGACACCACACTCCCTGTAAGCCGTCTTGTCATTGTTGGTAATCAAGCCTACTACTGTAGTGTCGTCTGCAAACTTGATGATTGAGTTGGAGGTGTGCTTGGCCATGCAGTCGTGGGTGAACAGGGAGTACAGGAGGGGGCTGAGCATGCACCCCTGTGGGGCCCCAGTGTTGAGTATCAGCATAGTGGAGGTTTTACCTCATGATTGAGTATTGCTTTTGTTTTGCTGTGATCTGAAAGGGGTGTCAGTAGGCTGACTGTGAACACTCTGAGAGACTCTGGGTTGAGGTCAGTGATAAAGTAGTCTACAGTACTACTGACAAGAGATGAGCTATAGGTGTATCTACCATAGGAGTGCCCTCGAAGCCTACCATTAACTATGTACATACCCAGCATGTGACAGAGCGGAAGGAGTTTTGACCCATTTTTGTTGGTTATGTTGTCATAGTTGTGTCTAGGGGGGCATATGGGGAAGGGACTGCTGTTACCTCCAGGTAGGTGTTTGTCCCCCGGTGTGCTGAGGTTGTCAGGTTCTTGTCCAGTTCTGGCATTTAGGTCGCCACAGTCTAGTACATGTCCCTGGGCCTGGAAATTATTGATTTCCCCCTCTAAGATGGAAAAGCTGTATAGGGATTCCAGTGGGGGGATATAGGTAGCACACAGGAGGACATTTTAATAAATATATATACTTCTGCTAGAATTGCCTCTGACTTCTGTTTTTAATGTCCCAGTTGCCAGGGTTGATCAACCTAGAGAGCATTTTTTATTATGTTGGCGGGAGTCCTGAATCCTGTAAGTGGCGTCAATCAAGAATTGAGGGGTAACATCTGTTCTTTTTGTTACCAATTCAAAATAGTTCCACGATGTATTCTCTGCCATCTCGCTAGCTAACCAACTACCCATCACTATGTTTGTGCAGAAACAGAAAGAGAACGTAGTCCCAAGACTGAGGGTTGTAGAGCAAAAATGAGAACACCATCGTGTTTGTGAGAGTCTCATCTTTCCATAGAGTTTTGTAGGCCTAACCGTTCGGATTCTACAGACAATTTTGTGTGAGGACCAATTTTCAGGATGTCTTATGGTCTGACAAACATCGTTCTAGCTCTGTCACCTTTCACGGCAGATGCGTAAGTGCGATATTGGTGGATGTGGATGTTGAGACGTATCCAATGCTAAATATCTCTAGCTTAAACTGACAGATTTTGATGGAGATTTTTTTATATACTAAATATAGTTCAGTGGGTTGCGAACATTGACTCTGGGGTTAATGGACATTGACTCTAGGGTTAATGGACATTGACTCTGGGGTTAATGGACATTGACTCTGGGGTTAATGGACATTGACTCTAGGGTTAATGGACATTGACTCTAGGGTTAATGGACATTGACTCTAGGGTTAATGGACATTGACTCTGGGGTTAATGGACATTGACTCTAGGGTTAATGGACATTGACTCTAGGGTTAATGGACATTGACTCTAGGGTTAATGGACATTGACTCTAGGGTTAATGGACATTGACTCTAGGGTTAATGGACATTGACTCTAGGGTTAATGGACATTGACTCTAGGGTTAATGGACATTGACTCTAGGGTTAATGGACATTGACTCTAGGGTTAATGGACATTGACTCTAGGGTTAATGGACATTGACTCTAGGGTTAATGGACATTGACTCTAGGGTTAATGGACATTGACTCTGGGGTTAATGGACATTGACTCTAGGGTTAATGGACATTGACTCTAGGGTTAATGGACATTGACTCTAGGGTTTTCCAATGAAAATTGGGTTGAGTGTGGTGTACCGCAGGGCAGCCGGCTTGGACCATTATTGTTTTCTGTGTTTATGAATGCCCTTTCACTGACCTTGAATAAAGCATGTGTGTCCATGTATGCTGGCGACTCTACAGTATTAACGTTGGCTGCAACAGTCAAATAAATAACCCACACACTTAACATAGAGCTCCAGTCAGTTTCAGAATGTGTAACTAGCTAAATGCTAGTGCTAAATATCTTAAAAAGAAAAAGCATAATTTTTTAGGACAAATCACTCCCTTAACCCTAAACCTCATCTGGATCTATTATTGAATAATGTTGCTATTGAACAAGTTGAAGAGGCTAAACCGCTGGGTATGACCCTAGATAGCAAGCTACCATGTCCATGATAAGGTGTTGCTTGTTTTGTTGCAACTGGACTACTGCCCAGTTGTGTGGTCAGGTGCGGCAAAGAAATACATAGGTAATTTGCAGTTGGTCCAAAACAGAGCAGCACATATTGCACTTAGATGTACACGGAGGGTGAATGTCAGTAACATGCATGTCAATCTCTCCTGGCTCAAAGTTGAGAAGAGATCGTCTAAATCACTATTGGTCTTTGTCTGAGGTGTTGATATATTGAAGGTACCCAACTGTCTACTCAAGCAGTTGGCACACAGTTCAGACACTCATCGGTACAACTCAAGACATGCAACCAGAGGTCTCTTCACAGTCCCCGAGTCCAGTCCAGAAACACATAGTATTAAATAGAGCCATGACAACAAGGAACTCTGCCACCCCAGGTAACTCAAGCTAGCAATAAAACCTGTTTCAAAAAACAGTTAAAAGAACATGTTACATCACGACGGGGACCGTGAAGAGACAAAGACATTTTATGCATTTTGTATTGTGTTTTGCATTGTATTATATATTGTATTATGTATGTGATACGTGGGTGGGATACGCCTGTGATAATGTGGTTGTCTCGTCTGGCTGTCTGGAGATGAACGCACTAGCTGAAGGAAGCGTCCGCTGAATGGCTACATGATCATATAAATGTAGTGTTATGTACTTTTTCCTGTTTGGACCCCAGGACGAATAGCCTCGGCAGTAGCTAATTCTGGATCCTATTAAATACTAAATACTAAACGTTACAACACAGGCTAGGACCAGGGCTCAATGCTAACACTGCTTAGCTTAGTCATGCAACCAACCACATCATGCACAGAACCTCTTCTCTACAATAAGGGCTCTATTCAGTCTGCAAAGCTGAAGCATTACAGATTCTGCAATATGAATCTAAAGGTCATTTCCGACTTAGTCAGCTATGTGGTTGTTGTGCTCTTATGTTGTTGGTTTCAGAGTTAGGGTTAGAGGTAGTTGGTGTGGTTTATTAACTTCCCAGCTATGTGGTTGTGGCAGAACAGTCACAGAATCAGCTCATATTGAACAGTAGGTGTCAAAGCTTATCATACTCAAGTTTTAACACTGCTATGGTCCCAGGTCAGCTTTTAACTCAGCTATGGGCCCCGTCCAGCTTTTAACTCTGCTATGGGCCCAGTCCAGCTTTTAACTCTGCTATGGGCCCGGTCCAGCTTTAAACTCTGCTATGGTCCCAGGTCAGCTTTTAACTCTGCTATTGGCCCGGTCCAGCTTTTAACTCTGCTATTGGCCCAGTCCAGCTTTTAACTCTGCTATGGTCCCAGGTCAGCTTTTAACTCTGCTATTGGCCCGGTCCAGCTTTTAACTCTGCTATTGGCCCAGTCCAGCTTTTAACTCTGCTATGGGCCCCGTCCAGCTTTTAACTCTGCTATGTTCCCAGGTCAGCTTTTAAGAGGTTTAAAATCCAGTTTCAGCAGTTCCGAGCGAGCCCTCCTAATGTCGTTTGACCCATATGGACTTGGACAGCTGTCGTAGAATGACAGGACACAGCCTAGTAATGTCCTGTACTCACGCTCCAGGATATCATAGCGGCACTTAGGGTTAACTGGGGCCTGTACTCAATTGGGAGGGTCTTATGTGCTGTGAGATCATCTATAGGCAGATTATCTTAGAAAGGCTGACCAGCCAGCCAATAACAGAGAGTGGTCAGGAGTTGTTTGTAATTGGACAATCTGAGACACACACATGCCCAGGATTAGGTTAAAGTCACAGACACACAAACTTTAGTGTTTGGTAACTAAGCCGTGGTCCTCTGTCCGAGGCTGTACTGGTCACACCACCATGAACAATGCTACTATTACTGATCTCTCTCTCTCTCTCTCTCTCTCTCTCTCTCTCTCTCTCTGTCTCTCTCTGTCTCTCTCTGTCTCTGTGTGTGCTCAGGTATTCTGCCACTGTGTACTCTCTGTTTAGGGCCAAATAGCATTCTAGGTTTCTGTTTTTTTTGTAAATATGGGGACGGCTCCTTGGCACCCAGCACTTTCACAAAGTGCATGGACGCGGTCCTGGCACCTCTCACGCCCCGAGGATTGTTAATCAACAGGTCAACATACACAAGGCTGCGGGGCCAGACGGATTACCAGGACGTGTGCTCAGGGCATGTGCCGACCAACTGGCAAGTGGCTTCACTGACATTTTCAACCTCTCCCTGTCCGAGTCTGTAATACCAACATATTTTAAGCAGACCACCATAGTCCCTGTGCCCAAGAACACTGAGGTAATCTGCCTAAATGACTACCGACCCGTAGCACTCACGTCTGTAGCCATGAAGTACTTTGAAAGGCTGTCATGGCTCACATCAACACCATTATCCCAGAAACCCTAGACCCACTCCAATTTGCCTACCGGCCAAACAGATCCACAGATGATGTGATCTCAATTGCACTCCACACTGCCCTTTCCCACCTGGACAAAAGGAATACTTATGTGAGAATGCTATTTATTGACTACAGCTCAGCGTTCAACACCATAGTACCCTCAAAGCTCATCACTAAGCTAAGGATCTTGGGACTAAACACCTCCCTCTGAAACTGGATCCTGGACTTCCTGACGGGCCGCCCCCAGGTGGTGAGGGTAGGTAGCAACACATCTGCCACACTGATCCTCAATACTGGAGCTCCCCAGGGGTGCGTGCTCAGTCCCCTCCTGTACTCCTTGTTCACCCACGACTGCATAGCCAGGGGCTGTAGTGGAGCAGGTTGAGAGCTTCAAGTTCCTTGGTGTCCACATCAACAACAAACTAGAATGGTACAAACACACCAAGACAGTCGTGAAGAGGGCACGACAAAGCCTATTCCCCCTCAGGAAACTAAAAAGATTTGGCAAATGTCCTGAGATCCTCAAAAGGTTCTACAGCTGCAACATCGAGAGCATCCTGACTGGTTGCATCACTGCCTGGTATGGCAATTGATTAATACATTTTTTGCACTATTGGTTAGAGCCTGTAACTAAGCATTTCACTGTAAGGTCTACACCTGTTGAATTTGGCGGACGTGACAAGTAAACTTTGATTTGATTTGTGCCCCAACCAGGACCCAGATCCCGTCAGACAGAGACATTCTCCTGACCCTCATTGGCATGCTTGGCATTACTGTACACAACAATAATAATCATCTGATGCCAACCCAGAGGGTGGCCTTCATTGGCATGGAACTGGACTCAGTCCTGATGAGAGCACACCTGCCCACCAGAAGGGTTCGGGTGATCTTATCTTGCATCGACCACTTTCGGCAGGGGTGGGTGGTATCCGCACTGACCTGCCAACGCCTGTTGGGCTTGCTGACCCCGGCCTCGTTGCTTATTCCCCTGGGCCTGCTCCGTCTCCTCTTCAACGGTGGTTCAACTCCCACCAGCTGCACTCAAAGCACCACCGTCACCACCAGCTGCCACAGGGCCTCAGGGTATTGTTGAGGTGGCGCTGTCACTCCTTTCTCTCAGGTGGGGTGGAGATGCTGAGGATGTGCCGCTGGGAGCTGGTCAGCACAGACACCTCTCAGATCAGCTGAAGGCACATCAATACACTAGAGCTCCCAGCGTCTCTACGCGCAGCACATGTACCTGGCATCCTGAATGTGGCAGAAGATATGCTCTCGAGGGAGGGTCCGACACCTTGGGACTGGAGCCTACATCCCCAGCTGGTGCAGGTGGACCTGTCTGCCTCCCTGGACAATGAACACTGCCCCCTGTGGTCCATGTCAGAGCCACCAGGGCCTCTGGGATTGGATGCTCTGGCTCACGATTGGCCAGGGCCATGCCTTTATGCATTCCCCTCTTTTCCTCCTACATTTTTTATTTTTTTATTTAACCTTTATTTAACCAAGTTCTCATTTAAAACTGCGACCTGGCCAAGATAAAGCAAAGCAGTGCGACACAAACAACAACACAGACTTACACATGGAATAAACAAACGTACAGTCAACAACACAATAGAAAAGTCTATATACAGTGTGTGCAAATTAGGTATGTTTAGGGAGGTAAGGCAATACATAGGCCGTAGTGGCGAAATAAATACAATTTAGCAATTAAACACTGGACTGATAGATGTGCAGAAGATGAATGTGCAAGTAGAGATACTGGGGTGCAATTCTTTCCAGTCATTGGCAGCAGAGAACTGGAAGGAAATGCGGCCAAAGGAGGAATTGGCTTTGGGGATGACCAGTGAAAAATACCTGCTGGAGCGCGTGCTACGGGTGGGTGCTGCTATGGTGACCAGTGAGCTGAGATAAGGTGGGGCTTTACCTAGCAAAGACTTATAGATGACCTGGAGCCAGTGGGTTTGGCGACGAATATGAAACGATGGCCAGCCAACGAGAGCATACAGGTCGCAGTGGTGGGTAGTATATGGGGCTTTGTTGACTAAACGGATGGCACTGTGATAGACTGCATCCAATTTGCTGAGTAGAGTGTTGGAGGCTATTTTGTAAATGACATCGCCGAAGTCAAGGATCGGCAGGATAGTCAGTTTTACGAGGGCATGTTTGGCAGCATGAGTGAAGGATGCTTTGTTGCGAAATAGGAAGCCGATTCTAGATTTAATTTTGGATTGGAGATGCTTAATGTGAGTCTGGAAGGAGAGTTTACAGTCTAACCAGACCACTAGGTATTTGTAGATGTCCACATATTCTAATTCAGTACCGTCCAGAGTAGTGATGCTAGACGTGCGGGCATCGATCAATTGATGAGAATGCGTTTAGTTTTACTCGCATTTAAGAGCAGTTTGATGCCACGGAAGGAGAGTTGTATTGCATTGAAGCTCGTCTGGAGGTTAGTTAACACAGTGTCCAAAGAGGGGCCAGATGTATACAGAATGGTGTCATCGGCATAGAGGTGGATCAGAGAATCACCAGCAGTAAAAGCGACATCATTGATGTATACAGAGAAAAGAGTCAGCCTGGGAATTGAACCCTGTGGTACCCCCATAGAGACTGCCAGAGGTCCGGACAACAGGCCTTCCAATTTGACACACTGAACTCTGTCCGAGAAGTAGTTGGTGACCAGGCGAGGCAGACATTTGAGAAACCAAGGCTGTTGAGTCTGCCGATGAGAATGAGGTGATTGACAGAGTCGAAAGCCTTGGCCAGGTCGATGAATACGGCTGCACAGTATTGTCTTTTATCGATGGTGGTTATGATATCGTTTAGGACCTTGAGCGTGGCTGAGGTGCACCCATGACCAGCTCGGAAACCAGATTGCATAGCGAAGAAGGTACGGTGGGATTCGAAATGGTCGGTGATCTATTTGTTAACTTGGCTTTCGAAGACCTTAGGATAGGGTAGGATAGATATAGGTCTGTAGCAGTTTGGGTCTAGAATGTCTCCCCCTTTCAATAGGGTGATGACCGCGGCAGCTTTCCAATCTTTGGGGATCTCAGACGATACGAACGAGAGGTTGAACAGGCTAGTAATAGGGGTTGCAACAATTGCGGCAGATAATTTTACAAAGAGAGGGTCCAGATTGTCTAGCCAAGATGATTTGTAGTGGTCCAGATTTCGCAACTCTTTCAGAACATCAGCTATCTGGATGTAGGTGAAGGATCATTTGGGGAGGCTGGGGCAAGTTGCGGTGGGGGGGTGCAGAGCTGTTGACCAGGGTAGGGGTAGCCAGGTGGAAAGCATGGCCAGCCGTAGGAAAATGCTTATTGAAATTCTCAATTGTCGTGGATTTATCGGTGGTGACAGTGTTTCCTAACCTCAGTGCAGTGGGCAGCTGGGAGGAGGTGCTCTTATTCTCCATGGACTTTACAGTGTCCCAGACCTTTTTGGAATTTGTGCTACAGGATGCAAATTTCTGTTTGAAAAAGCTAGCCTTTTCTTTGTTAAATGCCTGGGTATATTGGTTCCTAACATCCCTGAAAAGTTGCATATCGCGGGGGCTGTTCGATGCTAATGCAGTATGCCACAGGATGTTTTTGTGCTGGTCAAGGGCAGTCAAGTCTGGAGTGAACCAAGGGCTTTATCTGTTCCTGGTTCTAAATTTTTTGAATGGGGCATGCTTATTTAAGATGGTGAGGAAAGCACTTTTAAAGAATAACCAGGCATCCTCTACTGACAGAATGAGGTCCATATCCTTCCAGGATACCCGGGCCAGGTTGATTAGAAAGGCCTGCTCGCTGAAGTGTTTTAGGGGGTGTTTGACAGTGATGAGGGGTGGTCATTTGACCACGGACCCATTACGGACGCAGGCAATGAGGCAGTGATCACTGAGATCCTGGTTGAAGACAGCAGAGGTGTATTTAGAGGGCAGGTTGGTTAGGATGATATCTATGAGGGTTCCCGTGTTTACGGATTTGGGGTTGTACCTGGTGGGTTCCATGAGAATTTGTGTGAGATTGAGGGCAGCTACCTTAGATTGTAGGACGGCCGGGGTGTTAAGCATATCCTAGTTTAGGTCACCTAACAGTCCAAACTCTGAAGATAAATGGGGGGGCAAATAATTCACATATGGTGTCCAGGGCACAGCTGGGGACTGAGGGGGGTCTGTAACATGTGGCAACAGTGAGGGACTTATTTCTGGAGAGGTGGATTTTTAAAAGTAGAAGCTCTACTGTTTGGGCACAGACCTGGATAGTATGACAGAACTCTGCAGGCTGTCTCTGCAGTAGATTGCAACTCCACCCCCTTTGGCAGTTCTATCTTGGCAGAAAATGTTGTAGTTGGGGATGGAAATTTCAGAATTTTTGGTGGCCTTCCTAAGCCAGGATTTAGACACGGCTAGGACATCAGGGTTGGCGGAGTATGCTAAAGCAGTGAAAAAAACAAATGTAGGGAGGAGGCTTCTGATGTTAAAACTTCTTAGGGCTAGGCCCCTTTTTTCTAAATTCCCGCCTGTATGACGTACCCAAAGTAAACTGCCTGTTGCTCAGGCTCTGAATCCAGGATATGCATATAATTGGTACCATTGAAAGAAAACACTTTGAAGTTTGTAGAAATGCAATTCCTATGGCTTCCACGGGGTGTCAGCAGGCTATTTTCAACGTTTCAGGCTTTTAACTTCAAAAACGAATTAGAAAAATCAGTTTTAGGACAGGGACACAGTCTTGGAAATTCATGTTGGCTCGCGCCATGAAGACAGGATGCACCTGCTAAAATCAGTTTCCTATTGAACATACTTCTTTCCGTTAAGAAATATTATAGTTTGATTACATTTTAATATAAGACACTTATATGTATCTAAATGTTTAATATCCATCATTTTTATACATTTTTATTTGAATTGCGCCCCCTCCATCTTCAGCAAAAAAAAAATGGTATAGCCTCGCTGGTAGTTTTGTACACCTGGCTGCTCTGGTGCACTGACTGGTCTCTATGGTGCGCTGACTGGTGTGAGTCTCTATGACAGAAGGTTCTGGTGCACTGACTGGTGTGAGTCTCTATGACAGAGGATTCTGGTGCACTGACTGGTGTGAGTCTCTATGACAGAGGGTTCTGGTGCTCTGTCGTTTTTCATGTTCTGTCTGTGTTTGATTGTGTCTGTTTGTGTCGCCTATTCAACCTCCTGGTCTGAATCAGAGTCAGTGATTGTGACTTCTTTGATGTCCCTGTACCTGGCTGTTTCTGCAGTAGCGACCTCCTCTGATGATGTCGTATGATCTTTGTTCATCTCTGATTCTCACCACTATTGCTGGCTGCCATCCTTTTGTCAACTCTCCATCCCGAAACGAAGGAAGCAGTGACGCCGTTTTGTCATAGCTCATCTTCTGCTGCAGCTGTCCACGTTTCAAGCCATGCTGGACATTTTTGGGAGTAAATGGCTGAAGGGCTGCTTTACTTGAGGGTAGGTTGAGTAGCTGAGCAGGGGAGTACTGCAGACAGATGACAGGTTTCTCATGTTCAGGAGAGCAGGGTGAACACCTGTCTGTGCTGTCATACCGGTTTTAAAGATGTCACCGAAGAGGATGGCTGACGTTTTATTTGTTCATAACCAACTGTGTTATTTAGTTCGTTTTTTTGCGTTGTTTGTAACTTATTTTTTTACTTATTTTGTACATAATGTTGCTGCTACCGTCTCTTATGACCGAAAATAACCTCTGGACTTCAGAACTGGGATTACTCATCAATTCTACTTGCAATCATTGGGAAAAAATTGATGACCTACGATTACGATTATCCTACGAACGGGACATTAAGAACTGTAATATCTTATGTTTCACCGAGTTATGGCTGAACGACGACACGGGAAAAAATGCACCGGCAGAACAGAGAAGCTACGTCTGGTAAGACGACGGTTGGGGGTGTCTCTTTGTGAGATGTCTAATATTAAAGAAGTTTCGAGGAATCGCTCGCCTGAGGTAGAGTACCTTATGATAAGCTGTAGACCACACGATCTACCAAGAGTTCTCATCTATATTATTAGTAGCAGTCTATTTACCACCGATGCTGGCACTAAGACCGCACTCAACTCACTCTATAAGGCCAACAAGCAAATACTCATACAGAAGTGGCGCTCCTAGTGGCCGGGGACTTTAATGCAGGCAAACTTAAATCAGTTTTATTAATAATTCAGTTTTACCAAATATTTACCAACATGTCACATGTGCAACCAGAGGAAAAAAACTATTGACCACCTTTACTCCACATACACAACTCTCCCTCGCCCTCCATTTGGCAAATCTGACCATACTTCTATCCTCCTGATTCCTGCTAACAAGCATAAACTAAAGCAGGAAGTACCAGTGACTCGCTCAATAGTGACGCCGTTTTGTCATAGCTCATCTTCTGCTGCAGCTGTCTACGTTTCAGATGACGTAGATGCTACTCTACAGGACGCTTATAAGAAATCCTGCTATGCATTCAGACAAACAAGCAACGCATCAATACAGGATTAAGATTGAATCCTACTACACTGGCTCTGATGCTCATCGGATGTGGAAGGGCTTGAAAACTATTACTGACTACAAAGGGAAACCCAGATGCAAGCTGCTCAGTGACGCGAGCCTACCAGACAAGCTAAATGCCTTTCAGTCTCGCTTCCAGGCAAGCAACACTGAAGCATGAACGAAAGCACCAGCTGTTCTGGATGACTGTGTGATAATGCGGTAGCCGATGTGAGCAAGACCTTTAAACAGGTCAACATTCACAAAGCCGCGGGGACTCCAACCGACAACGGTGAGACAGCCTACAGGGAGGAGGTCAGAGAACTGGCAGTGTGTTGCCAGGACAACAACCTCTCCCTCAATGTGAGCAAGACAAAAGAAGCTGATCGTGGACTACAGGTTAAGGCGGCCTGAACAAGCCCCCATTAACATCAACGGGGCTGCAGTGGAGTGGGTCGAGAGTTTTAAGTTCCTTTGTGTCCACTTTACTAACGAACTATCATCGTCCAAACACACCAAGACAGTTGTGAAGAGGGCACGGCAAAACCAATTCCCCCTCAGGAGACTGAAAAGATTTTGTATGGGTCCCCAGATCCTCAAAAAGTTCTACAGCTGCACCATTGAGAGCATCCTGACCGGTTGCATCACCGCCTTGTATGGCAACTGCTCTGCATCTGACCATAAGGCGCTACAGAGGGTAGTGTGTACGGCCCAGTACATCACTGGGGCCAAGCTTCCTGCCATCCAGGACCTATATAATAGGGGAATAGAGGAAAGCCCATAAAATTGTCAGAGACTCCTGTCACCCAAGTCATAGACTCTGGTACCGAGTGTCAAGTCTAGGACCAAAAGGCTCCCCCTGTATATAGCCTCGTTATTGTATTACTTTTTATTAATATTCATAATTTTTTACTTTAGTTTATTTGGTAAATATTTTCTTATCTGTTCTTGAACTGCATTGTTGGTTAAGGGCTTGTAAGTAAGCATTTCACAGTATGGTCTACACTTGAACATGTTTTTCAGTGACTGAGTCCTCTCATTTGACTGGGGAAACCCTGGACTACAACTAATGACTTTGAAACCCCACAAACTGAGCCATCTCAGCACTTGCAAAGGGTAAATGAACTGCATTCAGTTCAGCTGCAATACCATGTCTAGCAAACACAGCTTTTAACTTTGCTATGACAGTATCTGATGTCTTATCCGACAGCCTCAGCACCGCTGGATATTTGGAGTAGTAATCCACTATCAGAAGGAATGAGCGTCCTTGGAACTCAAAGATATAAGCGTTGATTTTTGCCATGGAGTGTCAGGCACTGTGTGTGGTTGGAGTGATTCCTTTTGGTTGCTGGGCAGTTTTTCTTGACAGGAAGTGCACGATTCGACCATCATTCGGAAGCCTGCATGACAGAGACGCTAAACTGCTAGCCATAAAGCTAACGAAGTTGGTACCAGATGAGTTTTGCAATGGAGCCCTCTTTGTCTGGAGAATGAACGGTTCCAGCGCTGTGTGAACTGTATCTACTTACTTTGTTTCTGGACAAACCGGATCAAACCGTGCGGCAATTGTTTGCTTGCTGACGATGAGGTGGTTTCCTTGACCATGCAAGTCACCAGCCTACATAAGAAACTGGAGACAACACAGAGTGGAATCTTTACATTTCTATTCCGGTGGCTGGACGGCATTCATGCTTGTTGGATGCATCTCCGCCTTATCGTTTGTCGTTATCCAACTGGCCGGTGATGCCCGGAGCTCCCCCATCTAATAGCGGAGCACAGCAAGAGGAGCAAGGCAAACAACGATGGTCAATGTCACGAGCCGTTGAAGCCGAAGACAGCGGCCTCCCACAAAGCAGTCTACACTGCCAGGAGAGGCCCGGAGCAGATACAAACAATGAATAGTTTCGCCGCCCTGGAGCCTGATCTTCGTCGCTGGGGGTGCCTGTGTCTGTGCCTGTGTGCAGTGCCTACAACTACGAAGTAGACGTCGACAACCTTCCGTCCCTCCTCCATCTGTCTGAGGTCTGCCACAGGCACCGGGAGCAACGGGCTCAAGTTTTCCTGCCTCTCGCTCGTCCATAAAGGGTTCCCCGAATCCTGGGCAGATTTCCTTGTCCTTCTCGCCAACCTTGATTCTGGGCAGGTCCATGGTAAGAAATGTGATCCTGGTGCAACAACAATGTCCCGGAGCTTGAGTAGATGACATTACTAAGATGCTCCCTACGTGGGAGACATGGAAATCGATTCTACAACAGTTCATGTGGGTTTTAAGAAGCAAGGTTAATGAAATCAATAAGTTGCTAGTAACAGATGACATTCATGTTCTGACTGATCTATGAAAACTCACTTAGATAATACCTTTGATGATACAGTGGTAGTAATACATGGTAATAACATTTACAGAAAAAACAGAAATGCCAAAGGACGAGTTGTTGCTGTTTATATTCAGAACCACATTCATGTAAATATTAGAGAGGATCTCATGTTAAATACTGTTGAAGTAATATGGCTGTAGGATCATCTGCCTTACTTATTAAAGCCCATTCTGGTGGGAAGCTGCTGTAGACCACCAAGTGCTAACTGTCAGTATCTGGATAACATGTGTAAAATGCTTGATAATGTATGTGATATCAGCAGAGAGTTATATTTTCTAGTTGATTTAAATACTGACTGGCTTTCATCAAGCTGCCCACTCGAGAAAAAGCTTCAAACTGTAACCAGTGGCTGAAACCTAGTTCAGGTTATCTATCTATCTATTTATCAACCTTCCAGCACTGGAATTAAATCATCAACATGTATTGATTTTGCTTTAAAGCAATATCCAGATCCATCGGATGTAGTGATCACAATGTAGTAGCCATATCTAGGAAAACCAGAGTTCCAAAGGCTGGGCCTAATATAGTGTATCAAACGGCCTGCTCCTCAGTCATAGTTGCTAATATTTGCATATTATTATTAGTATTGGATAGAAAACACTCTAAAGTTTCTAAAACTGTTTGAATTATGTCTGTGAGATTAACAGAACTCATATTGGCAGGCAAAATCCTGAGTTGAAATCTAAACAGGAAGTCAGAAATCTGAGCTTGTATGTATTCACCAGAGTCCCTAATGAAATCCCCTTGAGATATGAATGATTGTGCACTGCCTATGGGTTCCACTAGATGTCAACCATCAATAGAAATTATAATGACACTTCTATGATGTTGTGGGAGAGAATGATAGCAGAATCAGTCAGGTGTCCATCAAGCAGCCATTTTCTGATCATGCTTTTTCCTCATGGTACTCACTTGCGTTCCATTGCTCACGAAGACAAGAAAGAATACTCCGGTTGGAACTTTATTGAAGCTATATGTTAAAAACATCCTAATGATTGATTGTGTACTTAGTTTGAAATGTTTCTTCGACCGGTAATATCACTTTTTGAAGTTTTTGTCCGATATAACGCTGACCAGAATTAGCGTTTGGATATGTAAACCAGACGCGCTAACAAAAGAAGGTATTTGGACATAAATCTGGCTAATCTGAAGATTATTATGTATTATGTAGCGAGTCGGAGTCTGAGGCTGAGTCTTCTCTTGTCTCTACTCCTCCCGCTACGGGGTCTGAGACGCCGAAGGCTCCAACCATTAGCTCTGACAAATTGAAAACCCTAGTCATTGGCGACTCCATTACCCGCAGTATTAGACTTAAAACGAATCACCCAGCGATCATACACTGTTTACCAGGGGGCAGGGCTACCGACGTTAAGGCTAATCTAAAGATGGTGCTGGCTAAAGCTAAAACTGGCGAGTGTAGAGAGTATAGAGATATTGTTATCCACGTCGGCACCAACGATGTTAGGATGAAACAGTCAGAGGTCACCAGGCGCAACATAGCTTCAGCGTGTAAATCAGCTAGAAAGATGTGTCGGCATCGAGTAATTGTCTCTGGCCCCCTTCCAGTTAAGGGGAGTGATGAGCTCTACAGCAGAGTCTCACAACTCAATCGCTGGTTGAAAAATGTTTTCTGCCCCTCCCAAAAGATAGAATTTGTAGATAATTGGCCCTCTTTCTGGGACTCACCCACAAACAGGACCAAGCCTGACCTGCTGAGGAGTGACGGACTCCATCCTAGCTGGAGGGGTGCTCTCATCTTATCTACCAACATAGACAGGGCTTTAACTCCTCTAGCTCCACAATGAAATAGGGTGCAGGCCAGGCAGCAGGCTGTTAGCCAACCTGCCAGCTTAGTGGAGTCTGCCACTAGCATAGTCAGTGTAGTCAGCTCAGCCATCCCCATTGAGACTGTGTCTGTGCCTCGACCTAGGTTGGGCAAAACTAAACATGGCCGTGTTCGCCTTAGGAATCTCATTAGGATAAAGACCTCCTCCATTCCTGCCATTATTGAAAGAGATCGTGATACCTCACATCTCAAAATAGGGTTACTTAATGTTAGATCCCTCACTTCAAAGGCAGTTATAGTCAATGAACTAATCACTGATCATAATCTTGATGTGATTGGCCTGACTGAAACATGGCTTAAGCCTGATGAATTTACTGTGTTAAATGAGGCCTCACCTCCTGGTTACACTAGTGACCATATCCCCCGTGCATCCCGCAAAGGCGGAGGTGTTGCTAACATTTACGATAGCAAATTTCAAATTTCAATTTACAAAAAAAAATAAAAAAAATAAGACGTTTTCGTCTTTTGAGCTTCTAGTCATGAAATCTATGCAGCCTACTCAATCACTTTTTATAGCTACTGTTTACAGGCCTCCTGGGCCATATACGGCGTTCCTCTCTGAGTTCCCTGAATTCCTATCGGACCTTGTAGTCATAGCAGATCATATTCTAATTTTTGGTGATTTTAATATTCATATGGAGAAGTCCACAGACCCACTCCAAAAGGCTTTCGGAGCCATCATCGACTCATCATCGACTCAGTGGGTTTTGAAGATATCCCTCTAGTGGTGCGGGGGCTGTGCTTTGGCAAAGTGGGTGGGGTTATATCCTTCCTGTTTGGCCCTGTCCGGGGGTATCATTGGATGGGGCCACAGTGTCTCCTGACCCCTCCTGTCTCAGCCTCCAGTATTTATGCTGCAGTAGTTTATGTGTCGGGGGGCTAGGGTCAGTTGGTTATATCTGGAGTACTTCTCCTGTCTTATCCAGTGTCCTGTGTGAATTTAAGTATGCTCTCTCTAATTCTCTCCTTCTCTCTTTCTTTCTCTCTCTCGGAGAACCTGAGCCCTAGGACCATACGTCAAGACTACCGGGCATGATGACTCCTTGCTGTCCCCAGTCCACCTGGCCTTGCTGCTATTCCAGTTTCAACTGTTCTGCCTGCGGTTATGGAACCCCTACCTGTCCCAGACCTGCTGTTTTCAACTTTTAATGATCGGCTATGAAAAGCCAACTGACATTTATTCCTGATTATTATTTGACCATGCTTGTCACTTATGAACATTTTGAACATCTTGGCCATGTTCTGTTATAATCTCCACCCGGCACAGTCAGAAGAGGACTGGCCACCCCTCATAGCCTGGTTCCTCTCTAGGTTTCTTCCTAGGTTTTGGCCTTTCTAGGGAGTTTTTCCTAGCCACCGTGCTTCTACACCTGCATTGCTTGCTGTTTGGGGTTTTAGGCTGGGTTTCTGTACAGCACTTCAAGATATTAGCTGATGTACGAAGGGCTATATAAAATAAACTTGATTTGATTTGATTTAAATAACGGATTTTTTCGAACAAAACAACCTGGGATTCCTGGTGTGCTTTCTGATGTAGATCATCAAAGGTAAGGGAATATTTATCATATATTTTCTTGTTTATGTTGACGCCATCTTTGCGGCTGTGGTGTTTTACTTTTGAGCGCCGTCTCAGATTATAGCGTGGGTTTCTTTTTCCGTAAAGTGTTTTTGTAATCTGACACAGCGGTTGCATTGAGAGGTATATCTATAATTCCATGTGTATAACTTGTATTATCATCTATATTTATGAGTATTTCTGTTGAAACGATGTGGCTATGCAAAGTCACTTGATGTTTTTGCCACTAGTGAATCTAGTCGCCTCAATGTAAACTCAGATTTTTTTATATAAATATGAATTTAATCAAACAAAACATGCATGTATTGTGTAACATGAAGTCCTATGAGTGTCATCTGATGAAAATAATCGAAGGTTAGTGATTCATTTTATCTCTATTCTGGTTTTTGTGAAGCTATCTTTAGCTGGAAAAAATGGCTGTGATTATTGTGGTTTTGTGGTGACCTAACATAATCGTTTGTAGTGCTTTCGCTGAAAAGCCCATTTGAAATCGGACACTTTGGTGGGATTAACAACAAGATTACCTTTAAAATTATATAAGACACATGAATGTCTGAGGAATTTTAATTATGAGATTTCTGTTTTTTGAACTTGGCGCCCTGCACTTCGACTGGCTGTTGTCATATCGATCCCGTTAACGGGACTGCAGCCATAAGAAGTTTTAAGACAATGACTGTAAAAACTGTTAGATCTTCATGGATTGATGAGGAAGTGATACATGTTATGGTTGAGCGGGATAAGGCAGAAGGAATGGCAAATAAGTCTGGATGCACAATCAATTGGCAAATGTATTGCAAATTGAGAAATCATGTGACTAAACTGAATAAAAAGAAGAAGAAACTACACTATGAACAAAGATAAATGACAGAGAATGATAGTAAAAAGCTTTGGAGCACCTTAAATGTAATGTTGGGAAAAAAGGCAAACTCAGCTCCATAATTCACTGAATCAGATGGCTGATTCATCACAAAGCCAACTGATATTGCCAACTACTTTAATACATTTACATTTAAGTCATTTAGCAGACGCTCTTATCCAGAGCGACTTACAAGTACATACATTCATACTTTTTTTGTACTGGTCCCCCGTGGGAATCAAACCCACAACCCTGGCGTTGCAAGCGCCATGCTCTACCAACTGAGCCACACGGGGCTTCAATAATTTTTTCATTGGCAAGATTTGCTATATTTTCAATTCAAGCCTACTAGAAAGTGAGTTCCCCAGGCTTGGACGGAAGTAAAAGTCATTCCTCTACCTAAGAATAGTAAATCCCCATTTACTGCCTCAAATAGCCGACCAATCAGCCTGTTACCAACCCTTAGTAAACTTTTGGAAAAAATGTGTTTGGCAAGATACAATGCTATTTTACAGTAAACAAATTGACATCCAACTTTCAGTATGCTTATAGGGAAGGACTTTCAACAAGCACAGTGCTTACACAAATGACTGATGATTGGCTGAGAGAAATTGATGAAGAAAAAAAATGTGGGGGCTGTTTTGTTAGACTTCAGTGCCGCTTTTGACATTATCGATCTTAGTCCTCAGCTGGAAAAACAAATATGATATTTACATTTACATTTAAGTCATTTAGCAGACGCTCTTAATTGGTGCATTCACCTTGTGATATCCAGTGGAACAGCCACTTTACAATAGTGCATCTAAATCTTTTAAGGGGGGGGGGGGGGGGGGGGTAGAAGGATTACTTTATCCTATCCTAGGTATTCCTTAAAGAGGTGGGGTTTCAGGTGTCTCCGGAAGGTGGTGATTGACTCCGCTGACCTGGCGTCGTGAGGGAGTTTGTTCCACCATTGGGCTGCCAGAGCAGCGAACAGTTTTGACTGGGCTGAGCGGGAACTGTACTTCCTCAGAGGTAGGGAGGCGAGCAGGCCAGAGGTGGATGAACGCAGTGCCCTTGTTTGGGTGTAGGGCCTGATCAGAGCCTGAAGGTACGGAGGTGCCGTTCCCCTCACAGCTCCGTAGGCAAGCACCATGGTCTTGTAGCGGATGCGAGCTTCAACTGGAAGCCAGTGGAGAGAGCGGAGGAGCGGGGTGACGTGAGAGAACTTGGGAAGGTTGAACACCAGACGGGCTGCGGCGTTCTGGATGAGTTGTAGGGGTTTAATGGCACAGGCAGGGAGCCCAGCCAACAGCGAGATGCAGTAATCCAGACGGGAGATGACAAGTGCCTGGATTAGGACCTGCGCCGCTTCCTGTGTGAGGCAGGGTCGTACTCTGCGAATGTTGTAGAGCATGAACCTACAGGAACGGGCCACCGCCTTGATGTTAGTTGAGAATGACAGGGTGTTGTCCAGGATCACGCCAAGGTTCTTAGCGCTCTGGGAGGAGGACACAATGGAGTTGTCAACCATGATGGCGAGATCATGGAACGGGCAGTCCTTCCCCGGGAGGAAGAGCAGCTCCGTCTTGCCGAGGTTCAGCTTGAGGTGGTGATCCGTCATCCACACTGATATGTCTGCCAGACATGCAGAGATGCGATTCGCCACCTGGTTATCAGAAGGGGGAAAGGAGAAGATTAATTGTGTGTCGTCTGCATAGCAATGATAGGAGAGACCATGTGAGGTTATGACAGAGCCAAGTGACTTGGTGTATAGCGAGAATAGGAGAGGGCCTAGAACAGAGCCCTGGGCGACACCAGTGGTGACAGCACGTGGTGAGGAGACAGATTCTCGCCACGCCACCTGGTAGGAGCGACCTGTCAGGTAGGACGCAATCCAAGCGTGGGCCGCGCCGGAGATGCCCAACTCGGAGAGGGTGGAGAGGAGGATCTGATGGTTCACAGTATCAAAGGCAGCCGATAGGTCTAGAAGGATGAGAGCAGAGGAGAGAGAGTTAGCTTTAGCAGTGCGGAGCGCCTCCGTGACACAGAGAAGAGCAGTCTCAGTTGAATGACTAGTCTTGAAACCTGACTGATTTGGATCAAGAAGGTCATTCTGAGAGAGATAGCAGGAGAGCTGGCCAAGGACGGCACGTTCAAGAGTTTTGGAGAGAAAAGAAAGAAGGGATACTGGTCTGTAGTTGTTGACATCGGAGGGATTGAGTGTAGGTTTTTTCAGAAGGGGTGCAACTCTCGCTCTCTTGAAGACGGAAGGGACGTAGCCAGCGGTCAAGGATGAGTTGATGAGCGAGGTGAGGTAAGGGAGAAGGTCTCCGGAAATGGTCTGGAGAAGAGAGGAGGGGATAGGGTCAAGCGGGCAGGTTGTTGGGCGGCCGGCCGTCACAAGACGCGAGATTTCATCTGGGGAGAGAGGGGAGAAAGAGGTCAAAGCACAGGGTAGGGCAGTGTGAGCAGAACCAGCGGTGTCGTTTGACTTAGCAAACGAGGATCGGATGTCGTCAACCTTCTTTTCAAAATGGTTGACGAAGTCATCTGCAGAGAGGGAGGAGGGGGGGGGGGGGGGAGGAGGATTCAGGAGGGAGGAGAAGGTGGCAAAGAGCTTTCTAGGGTTAGAGGCAGATGCTTGGAATTTAGAGTGGTAGAAAGTGGCTTTAGCAGCAGAGACAGAAGAGGAAAATGTAGAGAGGAGGGAGTGAAAGGATGCCAGGTCCGCAGGGAGGCGAGTTCTCCTCCATTTCCGCTCGGCTGCCCGGAGCCCTGTTCTGTGAGCTCGCAATGAGTCGTCGAGCCACGGAGCAGGAGGGGAGGACCGAGCCGGCCTAGAGGATAGGGGACATAGAGAGTCAAAGGATGCAGAAAGGGAGGAGAGGAGGGTTGAGGAGGCAGAATCAGGAGATAGGTTGGAGAAGGTTTGAGCAGAGGGAAGAGATGATAGGATGGAAGAGGAGAGAGTAGCGGGGGAGAGAGAGCGAAGGTTGGGACGGCGCGATACCATCCGAGTAGGGGAGAGTGGGAAGTGTTGGATGAGAGCGAGAGGGAAAAGGATACAAGGTAGTGGTCGGAGACTTGGAGGGGAGTTGCAGTGAGATTAGTGGAAGAACAGCATCTAGTAAAGATGAGGTCAAGCGTATTGCCTGCCTTGTGAGTAGGGGGGGAAGGTGAGAGGGTGAGGTCAAAAGAGGAGAGGAGTGGAAAGAGGGAGGCAGAGAGGAATGAGTCAAAGGTAGACGTGGGGAGGTTAAAGTCACCCAGAACTGTGAGAGGTGAGCCATCCTCAGGGAAGGAACTTATCAAGGCGTCAAGCTCATTGATGAACTCTCCAAGGGAACCTGGAGATTGATAAATGATAAGGATGTTAAGCTTGAAAGGGCTGGTAACTGTGACAGCATGGAATTCAAAGGAGGCGATAGACAGATGGGTCAGGGGAGAAAGAGAGAATGTCCACTTGGGAGAGATGAGGATCCCAGTGCCACCACCCCGCTGACCAGAAGCTCTCGGGGTGTGCGAGAACACGTGGGCAGACGAGGAGAGAGCAGTAGGAGTAGCAGTGTTATCTGTGGTAATCCATGTTTCCGTCAGTGCCAAGAAGTCGAGGGACTGGAGGGAAGCATAGGCTGAGATGAACTCTGCCTTGTTGGCCGCAGATCGGCAGTTCCAGAGGCTGCCGGAGACCTGGAACTCCACGTGGGTCGTGCGAGCTGGGACCACCAGGTTAGGGTGGCAGCGGCCACGCGGTGTGAAGCGTTTGTATGGTCTGTGCAGAGAGGAGAGAACAGGGATAGACAGACACATAGTTGACAGGCTACAGAAGAGGCTACGCTAATGCAAAGGAGATTGGAATGACAAGTGGACTACACGTCTCGAATGTTCAGAAAGTTAAGCTTACGTTGCAAAAATCTTATTGACTAAAATGATTAAAATGATGCAGTACTGCTGGCTGGTGAAGTAGGCTAGCTAGCAGTGGCTGCGTTGTTGACTTTGTTTGAAAGTGTTGCTGGCTAGGTAGCCTCGATAACTGGCTAGGTAACCTCGATAACTGGCTAGATAATTACTCTAAACTACACAATTATCTTAGATACAAGGACAGCAAAGACAACTATGTAGCTAGCTAACACTACACTAATCAAATCGTTCCGTTGTACTGTTTCGGTAGAAGTTGGCTAGCTGGCTAGCTAGCAGTGTTGACAATGTTAGGACGGCGAAAATAGCTGGCTAGCTGACTTTGTTTGAAAGTAGAGCTGGCTAGGTAACCTCGATAACTGGCTAGATAATTACTCTAAACTACGCAATTATCTTAGATACAAAGACAGGAAAGACAACTATGTAGCTAGCTAACACTACACTAATCAAATCGTTCCGTTGTACTGTTTTGGTAGAAGTTGGCTAGCTGGCTAGCTAGCAGTGTTGACAACGTTAGGACGGCGAAAATAGCTGGCTAGCTGACTTTGTTTGAAAGTGGAGCTGGCTAGGTAACCTCGATAACTGGCTAGATAATTACTCTAAACTACACAATTATCTTAGATACAAAGACAGCAAAGACAACTATGTAGCTAGCTAACACTACACTAATCAAATCGTTCCGTTGTAATGATTCGGTAGAAGTTGGCTAGCTGGCTAGCTAGCAGTGTTGACAACGTTAGAAGATTCGATAATTCGATAATAATCTAAACTACACAGTTATCTTTGATACAAAGACGGCTATGTAGCTAGCTAAGAAAAAAGTGCTAAGATCAAACAAATCAAACCGTTGTACTGTAATGAAATGAAATGAAATGTAATACTACCTGTGGAGCGAAGCGAAATGCGACTACTCGCTCCAACCCGGAAGTACAACGACAATGATATGGCTTTAAACCCCCTGCTATATTGTGGATAAAGAGTTATCTGTCTAATAGAACACAGAGGGTGTTCTTTAATGGAAGCATCTCAAATATAATCCAGGTAGAATCAGGAATTCCCCAGGGCAGCTGTCTAGGCCCCTTACTTTTTTCTATCTTTTCTAATGACATACCTGGCTTTGAGTAAAGCCAGTGTGTCTATGTATGCGGATGACTCAACACTATGCATGTCAGCGACTACAGCGACTGAAATGACTGCAACACTCAACAAAGAGCTACAGTTAGTTTCAGAGTGGCTGGCAAGGAATAAGTTAGTCCTACATCTATAAGCTTCTTCTACTTTCCCCAATGCACAAGTGGTTATCTCCACCCTGCTTCACGAAAATACTTTCACCCTGCTACCAAACATCATGTAAATGCAAGTATTTCCTGTGACTGTGCCTCAAAACAAAATGTCTACCTGGCCCACCACTCCACCCCGGACTTGAACAGCCTTTACAACCAGGTCCACCTCTACAAGGCAGCAGTGCCCACCTTCGCCTGGAAGGACATCGACATCGACCTCAACCGCAGCCCAAACACCTCACACAGGAGCAACAGATCAACGGATACCCAGACCTGCGGGACCTCTCCCCCGGACTTACACAAAGAGGACCCAAATCCAGACCACAGCACCACCAGACACATCCACACCTCTACCCCAACCAATCAAAACCCCACCAAGCCAACCATGCCCACACCACATTTAGGCACCCTCAGATCAGACCTATGCCCCTCCTACCCACTCCATGCCACCGCAGAGGGCATCAGCATGAAAGTCACACATACGCCCAACTCCCACTCTTACACTAGTCCAAGCCAATGGCATGTATCAGATGCTCAGCAGGCTCTGCTCAGACTTACTGGTCTGAGGCCAAACCACACGACCAACAACATTGGACACTTTATGGAACATAAATCCTTCACTATCTCAACCTGTCATCTGCCTTTGGCCTAAAGAGCAGGAACCTGGACTTCACCAAAGAAATACAAAAATACATACATTGTCATCCTACAAGAAACATGGTATAAAGGAGATGGACCCACTGGTTGCCCTCTAGGTTACAGAGAGCTGGTAGTCCCATCCACCAAACTACCAGGTGTGAAACAGGGAAGGGACTCAGAGGTTATGCTAATTTGGTATAAAGCAGACTAAACTCACTCTATTAAATTAATCAAAACAGGAACATTTTACATTTGGATAAAAATTCTAAAGGAAATGATCTCAACAGAGACAAATGTGTGGTGTGCTACATACATCCCTCAATAGAATCCCCATACTTTAATGAAGACAGCTTCTCCATCCTGGAGGGGGATATCAATCATTTCCAGGCCCAGGGACATGTACTCGTCTGTGGCGACCGAAATGCCAGAACTGGACAAGAAACTGACACCCTCAGCACACAGAGGGACAAACACCTACATGGAAGTGACCACATTTCCTCCCCTGTATGCCTCTCCAGACACAACTCTGACAATATAACCAACAAAAACGGGTCATAACTCCTGCAGCTCTGTCGCATGCTGGGTATGTACATAGTCAATGTTAGGCTTCGAGGGGACTCCTAAGGTAGGTACACCTATAGCTCATCTCTTGGCAGAAGTACTGTAGACTACTTTATCACGGACCTCAACTCAGAGTCTCTCAGAGCGTTCAGTCAGCCCACTGACACCCCTATCAGACCACAGCACAATCAGTCTACTTGAACAGAGCAACGCTCAACAAAGAGGCATCTAACCGGAACAAACTGCACAATATTAAGATGTTAACTGACTTGTTAAATAAAGGTACCAAAAAAAAAAAAAAAAGTTGGCATAAGGGTCTGTTATACAAATTGATGGAAAGCAGTGTTGGGGGGAAAATCATAGCACATTATAAAAGCAAAGTACACAAACAACAAGTGTTAAAATAAATAAATACATTGATTTCTTTCCAAACCGTTGGGTGACACATGGATACTGCTTGAGCCCCGCCCTCTTCAACATATATATATCAATGAATTGGCAAAGGGCACTAGAACAGTCTGCAGCACCTGGCTTCTCCTTACTGACTCAGAAGTCAAATGTCTGCTGATGATCTGGTGCTTCTGTCCACAACCAAGGAGGGCCTACAGCAGCACCTTGATCTTCTGCACAGACTGTCAGACCTGGGCACTGACAGCAAATCTCAGTAAGACAAATAAAATGGTGTTCCAAAGAAAAGATCCAGTTGCCAAGACAACAAATGCAAATTCTATCTAGACACTGTTGCCCTAGAGCACACAATCCAGTAAAGAGCTGTTCAATTCTACTACCACTTAAAAGGAAGCGATGCCCACACATTCCACCACAAACACAAACAGACCCCAAAGAGCCCAGGACAGAAACACATTTAGACCCAACCAAATCATCAGAAAACAAAAAAATAACTAATTCACACACTGGAAAGAATCAACCAAAAAACAGAGCAAACTAGAATGCTGGCTGGCCCTAAACAGAGAGTACACAGTGGCAGAATACCTGACCACTGTGACTGACCCAAAATTAAGAAAATCTTTGACTATTTCCAGACTCAGTGAGCATAGCCTTGCTATTGAGAAAGGCCACTGTAGGCAGACCTGGCTTACAAGAGAAGACAGCCTATGTGCACACTGCAAACAAAATGAGGTGGAAACTGAGCTGCACTTCCTAACTTCCTGCCAAATGTATGACCATATTAGAGACACATATTTCCCACAGATCCCACAAACATTGATAAAGTCCCATATCTGTTAGGTGAAATACAGCAGCAAGATGTGTGGGCCGTTACCATGAGAACAGGACAACCAGTGGAGAACAAACAACATTGTAAATACAACCTGTATTTATCTGTTTATTTATTTTCCCTTTCATACTTCAACTACTTGCACATTGTTAGAACACTGTACATAGACAATAATATAACATTAGTCTATATTCTTTTAAAACTTTTGTGAGTAATGTTTACTAATGTTTCCCTTGTTTATTTCCATTTTGTTTATGGTCTATTCCATTTGCTCTGGCAATGTAATCACGTTTCCCAAGCCAATAAAACCCATTGAATTGAGAAAGAGAGCGAGAGAGGGAGAGAAAAAGAGGGAGAGAGAAGGAGAGTGTGCGTGTGTGTAAACAGGTGCGTGTGTCTGTGTGTCTTCAAGAGTTCCTGGAACCAGGAAAAGGGGGTGAAAGGGAGAATAGGAGCAGCTACCCATAATGCACTCTGTTTGGCAAGGGACCATGCTACTCCTACTAACTGTCAACTCTTCCAACTGGAGACCTGTGTGTGTGTGTGTGTGTGTGTGTGTGTGTGTGTGTGTGTGTGTGTGTGTGTGTGTGTGTGTGTGTGTGTGTGTGTGTGTGTGTGTGTTTGTGTGTTTGTGTGTTACCTTAACCTCCTCAAGAGCTGTGGTAAGACTCTCTCCTCATGGTGACCTTTACCTCCTCCAGAGCTGTGGTAAGACTCTCTCCTCATGGTGACCTTTACCTCCTCAAGAGCTGTGGTAAGGCTCTCTCCTCATGGTGACCTTTACCTCCTCAAGAGCTGTGGTAAGGCTCTCTCCTCATGGTGACCTTTACCTCCTCATGAGCTGTGGTAAGGCTCTCTCCTCATGGTGTCCTTTACTTCCTCAAGAGCTGTGGTAAGACTCTCTCCTCATGGTGACCTTTACCTCCCCAAGAGCTGTGGTAAGACTCTCTCCTCATGGTGACCTTTACCTCCTCAAGAGCTGTGGTAAGGCTCTATCCTCATGGTGACCTTTACCTCCTCCAGAGCTGTGGTAAGACTCTCTCATCATGGTGACCTTTACCTCCTCAAGAGCTGTGGTAAGGCTCTCTCCTCACGGTGACCTTTACCTCCTCAAGAGCTGTGGTCAGGCTCTCTCCTCATGGTGACCTTTACCTCCTCAAGAGCTGTGGTAAGAGTCTCTCCTCATGGTGACCTTTACCTCCTCCAGAGCTGTGGTAAGGCTCTCTCTCAGCTCCTGCACAGAGTTCTTCAGCTGGGTCCTGCACTGGTTGATCTGGTCCTGTAGAAGCTCTGTGTCTGGGCTGGAGGGGGTGTAGCTGGGGGGCTGCTCCTTCAGCTCAGTAACCCATACCTCTAACAGAGCCAGCCTGTCTCTCAGCAGTCTGGAGGTGGTGTAGCTGGGGACTGCTCCCTTCAGCTCTAGTAACCCATACCTCTAACAGAGCCAGCCTGTCTCTCAGCAGTCTGAGGTGGTGTGCTGGGGTACTGCTCCTTCCGCTCAGTAACCCCATACATACCCTCTAACAGAGCCGGCCTGTCCTCTCAGAAGTCTGGAAGGTTGGTGTAACTGGGGACTGCTCATTCAGCTCAGTACCATTACCTCTAACAGAGCCAGCCTGT